>NC_051176.1:120058828-120321501 GCF_013339695.2 Rhipicephalus sanguineus
ATGTTCATAGCCCTGTACCCCAACTTCAAAGGCGGGTGGAAGTGCGCGTTGGAAGCTGCTGTCAACCATCATAACCGGTCGCACACTGCTGCCTTAGGATGTAGCCCCTATTTCGCCGTTTTCAAGAAACCACCTTGGCTTCCTGCGGACAAAGAACTGTGTATATTTGAGAAAATCACGCTGAAGGAAAAGCCTTTGGATGTGCAACAGAAAGAGAAATATAGGAAAACGATGAAGGCGAACTTTGACAAACGTCACCAGTCAGCCATACCCAAAATTGAACCTGGAGACATGGTACTGGTTCGAAAGGGTCTGGACTCAAAGTGTCCATTTGTAGGTCCTTACCTGGTCGTGAAAACAGCGAGGCAACAAGGAATTCTCAAGACTATATATTATCAAGGACCACGAAGCAAAGTTGAAGAGGCGTCGGTTGGGAATACACTGCTATACCATCCACGGAGGGATGAAAATAAAAGCCCGGGAGGATGTAGGGATCCTGCGGCTGAAGAACCGACGGAGAAGAGAAGAGGAAGATGAAGTCTGCAATGGCTGAAACCTGTGTCTATTAAACAGTAAACGTTCCTTTCCCCTGTTGGAACTCTATAACCAATATGTTTCTCAACTGGACGCACCTGGGCTCAGGCTCACTAAAATTTTCCTCAGTTGGACTCACTCCGACTAAAACACACCAAAAGATTACTTACCCGGACTCGCTCAGAGTCAGACTCATGGCCCTATCTGAGTCTGAATGAGTTTCAGTGAGTCGACTCATGAGTGAGTTTGCCGACCTGTGCAATTTCGTAGTATTGGTAGTAACATACGGGGCTGAAAACTTGGAGGATAACAAGGAAACTCAAGAAAAAAGTGAAGTACCGCGCAATGTATGACGGAAGAAAAAAATGGCCCGCATTAAGACACCGAATGATACGTAGAGGAAATAAGGGAACAAACAGGCGTTGCCGACATCCTAGTTTACATCATCAGAAAAAAGTGGACTTGGGCAGGTCACTAATACGAAGGACCGATAATTGATGTGCCGTTAGTGCGGCGTAATGGATACCAAGACAGCAGAAACGAAGTCAAAGACAGCAGAGTGTTAGGTCGAGGTGATGAAATTAAAAATGTCGCAGGAATAAAGTGCAATCAACTGTCGCGGGATAGAGGTAATGGGAGATCGCTAGAGAAAACCTCAGTTAAGTGGTCACTGAATAGGCTGAAGATGATGATAATTATGCTTATGATGCTCACAGAGGCGTTTCTTGGTCTGACCGAAAGAGGGCTTAATCACAGCTGAATGAACAGTGTGCCCTAGCTGTTGAACATACAAGTTAACTGGATTTAACGTAACCTAGCGTTCTAAGCTATAAGCCCTGATGAAATACGTCAAATCAATTAAAGCGGTCGTTTTTTAATTGTCAACACAAACTGCTAATGTGATCGTTTACACTTAATTGTGTTGGCACAAATGAAAGCTCAGAAGCTTTCCATTGAAGCTGGTTCAACATTGTCTGCTCGGTGCACCGGTGTACGAACAATGAGCTACACAAGTATTAAGCCTCTATTCATGCTGTGGATTTCCCAACCTATGGCAAGAAAAGAAAAAGAAACGCGGATACCATGAGAATAAATTGCTTGACTCGTATCCCACGAAGCAAAATGCACTGCATTGAAACATTTCACGTGCAACAGCAGCGCCAGAAGACAGCCTAGGGAGCAGAAGCAAGATTGGAGAGGCGGGATAAACATCTGCCGTCATGACTGCAATAACTCATCGCGAAGCAATAGCGTCCGTAATCTAGAAAATTTCACATGCGCATAGCATGCGCATGTGAACTTTCCCAGATTGCGTACGAACTAACTTATGCTTCCAATAGAACATTCCCAAGCTTAATAGCGAGTTTTAGTATAGCGGGAAACGCTTACGTTAGCGTTAGCGTGCGTCTCAACGCTAACGCTAAAACGGAACGCGCTGCGTGTCAACTGGTGGTCTTTTAGTACAGCGGAAGCCATTCCCGCTAACGCTAACGCAAGCACATACGGCGCCATCTAGACATAAAAACACTAAATGCACTGTAGAATCCACAAAAGCGCCACCAAGTCGAGCTGATCCAAAGTCACCAATTTTTACGTCTCCATGTCGCGTTTGCAGAAGCATCGCCTCCTATATTAAAGATGCCTGCCGCATCACCAAAAAACCAGCTGCCAAACCCTCTCCTTTTCCTCCTTTCCACTAGCGTCGGTCGCTAGCGCCACATGTGGCGGCCGCTCCCGTAGTCTTGACATTTGGCATAGCCTCCGAAACAACCGTGCAAAGTTGCCGATCTCGAAGATGATGATGATAATAGGTGGCTGTTCTTTTTGAAGCCGGGTAAGAAAAAAACAAGAAAGGAAGAGAAAAAAAGAAAAAAAAGACCAAGAAGGATGGATAACGAAGCACACACTAAGTCCGCCGCCGTGATAATAGTGTCGGTCGCGAGCGCCACCGCTCGGCGCTTGTCCAAAACTGAAGGCAGGCCGGCTCCGCTGGGAGCTCGAGCCATTCCTCAGGCATCTTTAATATAGGAGGCGATGGCAGAAGTGTTGAGTTCTGACACATTGGTTTCTGTCGACATGCCGCGTTCGAGAATTCTTCAAGACCCCATATTACCTGGCCTTTTAAGCTGGGACGCATCACGCGTTACATTCATACACTGCCGCGAAAGGCATGAAGGGAAACGAAGCCTGACATATATCTGCTTGACTTGTGGCCGTATCTTGGAAAGAGGCGACTAAAGACAGCGTCGCCATCTCTGCGCTGCTACAGAAAACATGAGCGAACCTTGCAAGCAAATCTTGCTAAGCCTTCTGCAGCGCAAATCGACTTTGTATCTCCAAAACGGAGCTATTCTATCGGCGGTACACGGTTGGCGAAGCCTCATTACTCAAATCTAAATCAAATACGAACATTATTAAGGAATGAATAAGTTTAGTAATACAGGAGCACGGCTACAAAGATTCGAAGTGGACGGCTCTCGCTTCAACAGGCACCGCCATCTTGCCCTACGTACGGGATCTCTTGCGTGCGTTAGCGTTGAACGCTATATTCCAGAAATAGCGTTCGTACGTAAGAGCTCGGGCTACGTTTACGTTCTGCTCATGCGCAGTTAGGAGCACGCAACGCTAACGCTAACGCTAAATCCTTGCGTTTGCTGTTATCCGCTATACTAAAACTCGCTAATTTCGGCGAAGCTTAGTGCGTGACACTCCCGCGTTAACGACGAAGTATAAATGTGTGGTTGTGTTCAACGGGTCGTATCTATTTGCCCCCAGTGACCCATGTCGGCGACTTCGGACTACTAAATGTTAGTACTGCCCTCTGAATTTTGTGAAGTGCTTATTGGTAGCATCGCATGACTGAATTTGTGAAGATGAGCGACAGCGTAGTCAAAGACACCGAATAGGTGTGCTATAGAGGTTGTCTGAACAGGAAAAACTCAGAGGGTCCCTTATGCAATCGCCTAAGACAACTCGAAGGCGAAAGCCATTTTCTTGTTCTTTTTCTTCTCGGTCGACGTGCTGACCCTCCCCTCCAGCGTAACATTCAAAAGCTTTCCGAGTTCAACGTGCTTTTGCACTGCCTCCCGGATCGGAGGCATTACAAGCTTTCTGCTCCTGACATGGTTTTGCAGAGCCTCCGTGATCGGCCCGCCTTTAATCAAGTGACGATGCCCTTCGATGTCGCCACTACGATGTGTCAAATTCTGGCGATCTGTGACGTCATGCTGACGTCATGTTACACTGAGGTCATGTGACTTTTGGTACGCCGACTGCACACACACACACACACACACACACACACACACACACACACACACACACACACACACACACACACACACACACACACACACACACACACACACACACACACACCACACACACACACACACACACACACACACACACACACACACACACACACACACACATTCACTTGAGTATCGATCACGTGACTTTGAACCCACTTTTATTACTTTTTTTACATCCTTCAACGCCAACGCCGGTCTCGCGAAGTATCGAGAGATATTGCCAAATCTCGAAGACGCCGACGGTCACTTTTCGCGTTTGATGAGGCATCCAAGGCTTTCGCCATAATAGGGGCCTCATACCTGTTAACTGATGTTTCGATGGGTGGTATATTCGTCAAAGGCGCCATATGTTTGAAAGGGTTGGTCATTGACGCCTTTGACCAAGATAGGCTCACGTATACGAAAACATCGGCTAGCCTGCCTTATGCCCTTATTCCCCCCCTGCACGTCGGATTTTCTCACTATGATCAGTGCGCACTACAAATAAATGGGCAGTACACATCATTCTGTGGTGATCGTGTCTACAAAACATGAGTGGCTGCTCCGCAGAAGGGCGGCCATAATTTGATACAGAAGATGATGCCTTTCTGAGGGAGCCGGGCTTTCTGCGAATGTGAGCCACGGACTGCAGCGCAGTGATCGAGTCACTGACTATGACACGCAACTTCAGTTAACCCTCTAATCTGAGACGCTCAGTGACGACACTACAATGGTGCCGCAATGAAAAATAGCGATAAAAACATGCGGGACCCATCACCTGAATATTACAACGTACTGAGGCTACAGTGTCCACAAGAAAGCGGGAAAAAAAAAACTAACTTCGCTTATGGACTCTTGCCGAGGTAAAGACACAGAGTGCCTGAGTTGTCAGTGGTGCTGATCTTCTGGAAATGCGGTAACAGGACAGTTCAACATCTTGCAACTCTTCCTATAATTAACAAATTTACAAAAAAAATCATTCTTGAAATGTTAGCTAGATGGCATCTACAACTTTAGGTGCAATCGAAACAATGTTTTGCAAAGAACACGCACTTTTTTCACGGTAAACAAGCATTCATCACAGAGAACAAGAAGACATGCGTTTCGAGACTCTTGCAGTTGCCTTGTTTACATAAGCAACATAAAACTTTCAAAATGTAACAAAAGTTTTCAATTGATTTCGTGAAGGGCCTGTAACGTACGTTGTCACGTAAAGAAACACGTTTTGGTTTTCGTTTTTTTCCTGCTTTAAAAAGGCCGCAAGAGCTTGGTTTCAATCCATGACTTCGCACAAATCTGCAGACTAGCAGATATCCATTGAGGCATTGAGGTGGGATTTGTCAGTTTATTCGATTTAATTTCATTTTCAGAAACACTGAGAAGAAAGGCGAGGGCGAGCTGTAAATTGTGTACTGTGTTTAGGAACATAAGTTATTTAGGGCGTATTTTATTATGAGTTTGAGAAAGGAAAGCAACATAGTTGAAACTATGGCGCCTAATTAAAATACTTCACCGAAGGCTACTGAATAATCTTCATTATTCAAATAAATTTGTGCCTTATTTGAGTCGCTTATTGAACACGAAAAAGCGAAGTCTGTTAGCGACTGTAACACACGGCTTGGCGCTTTCACCCAGTTGTACAATATAATGGGTTTGTAAACTGACGTCAACGAAAATGAGGGAAGTCAAGCCTGAGTGTGCATAGTCCGAAACGCGCGACCGTCATCATAATTTAAGATAGTATTATTTCTCAAAATTAGCTTCTGTGATTCAAAACACGGCAGCGACAAAAGGCGTGTTCGCCAACTTTAAAAGGAACCAGGGGAGGCCAACGGCAGTACGATCGGACGAAAAATATGGAAGAAACTCGGAAAATATTGAAAGAAAAATGAGAGGAAGGGCAGGACGCCCTTTCCAGGTTCCGCCGTCTTGAAGAAGGACCGAGCCACTTTGCAACAAAACTAGTGCTGATTCACAGTTGAGCAGCCGCCCGCTCGTCGCATGCGTTGCGGTTATCAGTCGGCGATTGCCGGTTCGCGCGTGGTGGTGAAAGCCGATATTGTCGTCTGTCTTTGTGTCCGCTACGCTGTCGGAGTCATAGCGGGAATTACGAATCTTTAAGGTCCGTACGCCACGTGGTGCCAAAAACCGCGAACTGAAAGCGATGTCCGGAATTGCTGGGTATGGTAGTAGTAGTAGTAATCAGGTAATTTTATGTCTACAGCAGGACGAAAGCCTGTCCCAATGATGCCGAACATACTTCCTACCTTGCACGACCGACCCGATTCCATATTGTGCCTGCAAATCGCTTAAGTTCCTTAAAAGCAGGTAATTTAGACCCGTATCCACAAACCATCCTTATCATTATATCTCATTTTCCTTATCGTTCTTGTGCCTTTACTGCGCGTTAAAAGTGCGTAAAAGCAGTGAGCAGGGGAAAAGAAAACAGAGTTTGGTTAGTGAACGTTGCCTTCATATTTGCGAATAGAGAGAGAGAGAGAGAAATGTTTTAATGAAAAGCTGGAGATGTTTGCCTGGCTGTTCGCCTGACATGCTACTCCAGGTGCTCCAGGGTGATGATTATGATATATACATTGATAACCACACACACATACATAGACTACACTGTTTACAGAGTTTCGATGAGCTTGTGGCCCGCGAGAAAGTCAGCAGCGCTTTCGTTGCGCGTAACGCACAGATGCTGTTTTGCCATGGACCCAGAATGTGCCGCAGTTCTAAACACGAGTCCTGTTGAAGGTGCAAGGCCGCCTTCAGAGATCGTCTTTCTGTTGCGTATCGAAGTGGACAAACTAAAGCTGACCGATTTCTCAATGAGACAAAACTCGATCAGCACAAGTATATTTTAAATCATTTTTTATTCACACGTTTCCTACTAAAAAACAGACATACACGTACTGTGAAAGTGTCAATCTTCAAAAGTAGCTTTAATTCACAACTGAAATATGCACATAATGAGCAAACATGGAACCCAGAGCAGGCTGCGTAGTACTTGACTCAATCACAGCGAATGCCGCTGGAGACGACATTTCGGCAAGTTGACTTGTCTTCGTCGGCGCGGCAGCATTGCCTTGACGAAGACCACTTGTCAAAGCGTTGGCTCCGGGGACATTTCCTGTTAAACGATTTCTCAAAGCATCAGTGAGTCCATTACATGTATTTGAGTGACAGTATCAGAAGCAAAGGCTTACAATGTTTCAAACTGGCTACATGCATTTTCATGGACAGGAAGAAGCCTATAATTGCGTCAAAAATATTTGAACTACATGCCAAAAGCAAAAAACGAACAAACCGTGTCGCGGAACCAACACGCTTTCAAGCCTTTCATTAAGCGTGTTTTGCCGGCAACAGGTAGGCTGCGGTCATGACGAATTAGTCTAGCGACACTGCGCTCATGACAGTCCAGTCAGGCTTGCAGAGGACTGGGTTTACTCATGTACAGGTGCCCCAAAAGTAAAACGGAGCACGCGAGCTGTGGCCAAACGGGGCGAAACTGCATGCCAGCGCGCTCTATCAGGAGACGAGCTGCAGATAGCGAGAGTGCGTCGGCATATCCGACTGACCCATCCCGATATTCTGATGCTCGCCTTATCGTCGGCTCGAGCGAAGCCGCGCTGCTACCATCACTGCTCGTCGGGGGAGCTTCAATGCTTTATGCATTTGTTTGCCCGTGTCGTGGCGGAATCTTAGGAGGCATGCGCTTTTAGCATCGCCAAGAATGCCACCACTTTTGCCCCTGGCACTCAGTGATGGCAGTAGCGCGGCTTCGCTCGAACCGGTGATAATGCGAGCACTAGAATATCGGGATGAGTAAGCCGGATATGCCGACACACTCTCGCTATCTGGAGCGCATCTTCTGATAGAGCGCGCTGGCATGCAGTTTCGCCTAAAGTCCCTGGATATTTTTGGGAAAGTACCGTCCTCCTTTTAACCGAGCCGCCACGCCGAGAACCCTCCTCTCCCGCCTTCCACCTCCCCACTTCACGGGCCGTCGCCTGGGAAACGCGCGCGTTATCTGCGTGACATAGCATTCTTGATAGGAAAGTGGCGCGAGCCGGGTTATAGGGCAGGCGACCGCACGGTGGTCGTTTGGGAGAGGAGATGGATACGGTTTGGACACTTGGGAGAGGAGGGTTGGACACTTGGGAGAGGATATGGAGGAGAGTGTCGCTACTTTCTATATATCAAGGGACTTTAGTTTCGCCCCGTTTGGCCACAGCTCGCGTGCTCCGTTTTACTTTTGGGGCACCTGTACTCATGCAAAGGTAAAACCTGCTCAATTAATGGACCCAAATACTAGAACTCACCCGTTGGCACTAGGAAACCTGAAAAACCTTCGCGGAACAGGAAATCCCTGGGTTAACACACCACAGATCCGCGCAAAACATGTGATGCCCCGATGTAGCCTTCTTCGTCTAATGCACGGTTGACCTGTTCGACGTGCCTCATTGCGTCTTCCGTTCGCTGCACGCCACATCAAATCTCTTATCTTCCCTGTATCCATACTTGGCACGCCAACCGAGCGAGATAACCGAGCGCGATCCAACTTGTGATATCGCTCAGCGAGTGGCAAGGGTGAGTGGAGGCAAGCGCTACGAACACCAGTTCCCGCGCTTCGCCTGATTTAAAATTCACAAAATAAGAAAGAAAAAGGACAAATAAACAAAGGAAGAGTTCTTGACAGTTCAATCAAATTTCTTTATTTTTAAAAAACTCGTGAAAGACAATATATGGGAACATCCACGTCAACCTCACTTCGTTCAGCCAGATCTTAGGATGCCCGGCAACCGTTGCGAGCGCCCATGTCCCTTGAAACCGAAACTGGTGTTCAGTTTCCGGGGCCTGCCTGTATATCCAAAGCAGCAGTTACTAAGCGATGGAAAGCCACTGTTGTGAGGATGAAAGCCAGCGAAGCCGTGGTGGAAGCACCGACGACGGCTACGTATGCCGTACAATTTTCGATGCAGAACCAGCATAACAAAAAACAATCATCTAGTACGCACCTTGAGCTGCTCCTTGGCAGCGGTGCGTCGTCTGTCACTTCTCTTTAGTAGAAATAGGGAACTTGGAGTTCAAAGTTAAGACAACCGTAAATATGAGCGAGCGGCAATGTGTTGAACATGATCTACGATGATTCGCCTGCGAAACAACTAAAGTGCACATTACATGGTTAATCGCTATGAAAGTTGCATCTGCAAAGTTTTACAGCCATATAGAAATGCTACATGCGGTGGCATAGCTTTTGCAATCTCCCAAACGAGAATGGATTGATATAATACACACGGAATGCGTCTTGACCGTTTCTGCTTCCGAATGCAACTCTGCTTGCGCGCGGTTGTCTTGCACACTTTGCCGGTACAAAAGGACTAGTGCATTCGGTAAGTCAACGCGTAGAGCGCTTTCGGACAGCAACAAAGCGCTCGAAAACTTAGAATGCTTCAGCGCGATGCAATTGTCCTTTCGCCGCGAAAGAAACAAAAAATAAAGGGAGCCATGCGCAAAGCGCGCGCTAAGCTGCCGTCGTCGTGCACCGTCCTGATATGCTCCGTCACGACGATGGCGGATGGCCTGCTATCTCTCAGTGCTCGATATGGCAGATGCCACGTTTTTGAAGGGCTCCCGATAGAAAGAGGGACCGTACATACAACAGAATATTTTGCTGTCTCGCATCCTTCAGAGCAGAGGTCTCAATCTCACCTGAGCTGTAGCGGGAAATTTAGTTCAACAAGGGCCGGCACAGTGAAGGTACGAGCGGGGGAGGGGGGGGGGGGGGGAGAGGTGTGTATGGAAAGATTTGGAGCAAAGCGTCACCTAACGTTGCCGTTTGAAAGAACGCCTGTCCAAATATCTCATACATGGGTCTCATCTGAGGGGCTTTGACGTCGCGTTTCGAGAAACTTATCCGATACTGATCTCCAGACTCAGTGAAATTTTGAAACAGAGTTTTCATTTCACGGTGACGGTTGAACACATAGTGACCGCATGGGGCACTTCACGAAAATAATGCTCGGGACCACTCCCGTCTCTGTAGTTTATCCGACCAAAGCATTATTATTCGGAATAGCCGAGAAAGTAATGCGAATACCATTTAGCAGCGTCAGGATTTCTGCACCTAACGGGGTTTAGCACTGCCTCCAGGATCGGAGGAATTGCAAGCTTTATGCACTTTACATGGTTTTGCACCGCCACCGTGATCGGCTCACCTTTGACCAAGCGACAATGTCGTGTGGGGACGTCATCCAGGCCCGTAGCCAGGGGGGGGGGGGGGGGGGCGCCTGGCCACCCCCGAAATTTTTATGATACATGGTGTTTTACCGAAAATAAATAATGAAAAATTTTCGCAAATAGTCAAGTGCCCCCCCCCCCTCCCCAAAAATAATTCCTGGCTACGGGCCTGACGTCATCACATGATGTCGCGTTGTGTGACGGCATGACGGCGCCATAAGATGACGTTATCATGTGATGATTTTTTTTCCATCACTCGTGTTGACGACGCCCACCAGGAGACGTTGCGCCGACGGTCAATTTTGGCGATTTATGAGCTATATAACGATGTGGCATACTTTTCTTCTTCTTCTGGTACGACACACTTGGGACATAAACTAGTAGTGGGTAGTCTGCTGAGGAGAAGGAAGAGGTAGTTGGAACAATGGCGGAGATACTTGGATCCCACCTGATTGGAGAACTGCGAAAATAATTCCTTTATTAAAAAAGCAAGGCTCTGGATATACTTTAGATAACATCAGGCCTATTTCGCTCACTTCTAATCTGGTAAAATTAATCGAACGAATATTGCACATTCGGATAGATAATTGGTTGAATGAACACATGATCTTGAGCCCATGCCAAATTGGATTCAGGCGGGGTTGTTCCATTTGGTGTGCCCATGTTGACTTAGAAAGCAGGATACAACTAGCCCGTGATCAGAAATACTTTGCCGCTTTAGTTACTCTGGATATTGCAAAAGCTTATGACAGTGTAGAACATGTTAAATTAATAAATTCACTTACATACGTAGGTCTACCACATTACTTCGTTGCATGGGTACACTCCTTTTTGAAAGACAGAAAGTTTTATTGCTCTCAATCTGGTATATCTTCTTTAAATTATAAACAAACTAGAGGTCTTCCCCAAGGATCGGTATTGTCTCCATTACTATTTAATATTTTATTAAGTACCATTCCTATTCAACAGGTCGTACAGGTATATGTATACGCCGACGATATTGCATTTTTTGCTACAGCTGCAGATATACATACATTGTATCAAAACTTACAGATGTATATGAACACTCTTGAAACGTGGTTGGAAGGCATTAATCTGTCCTTGAACATTAGAAAAAGCGCAATTGTAATTTTCCCGCTCAGCGTTCCCGTTCAAATTTCGTTACTTTATCGCCAAGACGTTATCCCGCAGGTGGAATCGATTAAGTATTTAGGGGTTATTTATACTGAAAAACTTAATTGGGGTCCGCATATCGAAACTATGGCAGCTAAAGGAGCTCGTGCGGTAGGGATGCTTCGTAGGCTCAGCAATAAGCGGACAGGATTACGACGTGATGTGCTTCTTATGATTTATTGCATGTATATTCGCCCGATATTGGAGTTCGGCTGCGTCTTGTTTTCTGGGGCACCTGCCTACAAACTTCGGCCATTAGTTCTTCTAGAACGCGAATCACTACGTTTATGTCTTGGGCTTCCTAAATTTGTTGCGAATAATATTTTATACAAAGAAGCGCGCCTGCCTTCTCTTCTTATACGCTTTCACATCCTGACAGTACGTACCTTCCTAAAGATATATGCATCACCCCTGAGGAGGTCGCAGTATGTTTTTATTAATCAGCCGATGTCATTTTTTAACCATCAGTGGTCTATATTACGGTGTCCACAAGTCATATTCGCACAAAAACTCTTGGCAACATTACAAGTGAACCTTCGGGAAGTACTTGTGTCGAACAGATCTGTGCACCCAATTAAAATACAATTCGATGACATTTTTCCTAAGAAATGCAAAGACTTACCTAATAGATACATAAAGGCCATTTTGGAAGACCATTTGTCAAAATTAGATACAAACATCGTAATAGCTACTGATGCTTCAGTTTGTGAAGAAAAGGCAGGAGTGGGAATTACATCATTATCTTTGGATTGGTCTTTCTCAATTCGTTTGCCTGATTTTACACCTATTTATCAAGCGGAATTACTTGCAATCATCCTAGCTTTACGTAAATTACCCTTATCTATAACAGAAGTAGTCATTTTAACAGACTGTCTGTCTGTTTGTTCTTCATTGACGGCACCTAACATGTCATGTACCTTAGAAGTATTTTATTCTCTTGTCCCAAGACATTTACGTTTTATTCGCTTGGTGTGGGTACCAGGTCACAAAGGTTTAACCCTCAATGAATGTGCGGACGCGCTTGCAGTTGCATCACGTGATGGTCCCGTAATTTCTATTTTACCGACGTTGTCCTTTGTCTCTTCGGCGCGATTTGAAAAGTTTGCCACGTCGGTTGACATTGGTAAATCTCCTTTGTCAACATCCGAATTCCTTCACCTTGACTTTTCGTGGAAAAATCGATGGTGCTCCAGCAGAAGGGCAGAAATATCTATCACCAGACTACGATGCCGAGTTCCCCCACTGAACTTTTACCTGCACAGGTCTGGTCTGTCTCAGACACATTTATGCCACCACTGCAACGAGAGTGAATCTCTGCACCATTTCTTTATAACATGCAGATTGTACAAAAATCAAAGAAAAAGACTGCTAGAGGAACCCCTCCGAAGGATGGGATTAAATTTATCCCTTCCGATGGTTCTTTCCTTTGGGGCAATTGAATTGGGCCACAGCCACAGGAACGTTTTCGAAGCCGTATGCGATTTTCTACGGGAGACAAAGCGAATTGCTTATTAGGTTATTTAATTTCATTTTATTTTTCATTCATACTGACTTCAAAAAATATATATATATATTTTTTTCTAATGTTTTTCTAGCCTTGAATATTAGTGTGAGTTTTTCCTTACATATCCTTTTTACAAACATATTTGAAATGTAAAACAATTGTATCTCAAAAATAAGGTGCCGCCCGTTTCATGGCCGATCCCCCACAGTGGGTTGCGCCAGGTTGCCAAGGTCCAACCAACCAACCAACATTAATAAACCGCGCTGTGTTTTCGGAACCGCGTTTCAAAGTGCTATATTTATTGGTGACCCGGACTACGAACGCGACCTTCCATGGAGCAGCGTGAGAATCTCGACGGCCTCAGCACTGGTACCGCTGCCACTGCACCCGGCCATGTACCCTCTTTGGGTGTTGTTGGAGGTACTACTACCATAACGCTACCACAGCTGTGGCTTGCCGATCCCTCCTTGTGGTTCATTCAAGTCGAGAACAAGTTCCGCATTCATCGCATCATGTCAGAAGTTCGCAAGCATGAGCTCCTCGTTGAAGCGTTGCCGCCACGGGCAATGACTGAAATACGCGACATCCTCGTGGGCCCGCCTGGTGACACTCCATATACGACAGTCAAACAGGCTCTTCTTCACCGACTCGTTCCGCCTAAGCATCGACGCATTCAGCAACTTCTGTGCAACGAAGAGCTCGGGGACCGACGTCCCACACAGTTTCTACGTCACCTGCAACACCTGCTTGGGGACCAGCCGGACGGCTCGGAAACACCCATACTACGTGAGTTGTTTCTACAGCGTCGTCCACCTACCGTGCGAATGGCTCTTGTCCCAGCTCTGTATAAGACTCTGTCGGAGCTGGCATAAATGGCCGATGACATGATGGGCGTTGCTCCGGCAGTCATAAACGCTACCCACACCTCTCCGATTTCCGAAGCAGATTCCCTTCGAGAAACGGTAAAAGATCTCGCAGCTGAAGTTGCCAACTTGCGTCTGCACCTGCTGAGCATTCGCAACTTAAATGACCAGCCTCGTCCACACTGACCATCTCTAACGTCGCCTGCTCCGCAACGGCCCCTCCACCAGCCCGAGCACCACTTTTCACCGCAGAACACATGCTACTATCACCGGCGTTTTCGTGCCGCGGCTCGCAGATGTGTACCACCCTGCTCATGGCGCATGGGAAACGCTCCGGCCGATCGTCAATAACAGCGGCGGGCCATCAAGGCCAAGCATCAAGCCGCCTCTTCCACATCACCGACAGAACCACAGGTCTTCGCTTGCTGGTGGACACTGGAGCAGAAGTCAGCATAATTCCAGCGTCCAAAACTGACCGGCGTCTCCGCGAGAAGTCAATTCCTTTACAAGCGATCAATTCTTCGGTCATCGCAACTTACGGACAGAAGCCTCTGACCCTTGATCTCGGTCTCAAGAGGAAACTGCAGGGGTTATTTTGGATAGCAGACGTACGCTACGCAATTTTAGGCGCCGATTTCTTAAGGCATTTTCATCTGCTCGTGAATATGAACCGCTGTCGCCTGGTGGATAGCTATAACGGTTTATCGGTCAATGGTTTTCTGTCACGCGCTACAGCCCTAAACCCCACTTTCGTGAAACCGCCTACGTCACCATATACAGCTCTGCTCAACGGGTTTCCGGAGATTACAACGCAGTCTCCAATGGATAAGACCCCCAAGCACACTGTGACCCAGTGCATCGTTACCACAGGCCCACCGGTTCACTGCCGCCCTCGCCGACTTGGCCCTAATAAACTTCGAATTGCTCGCAACGAGTTTGAGCATATGTTACAGCTGCAGATGATTCGTCCCTCATCAAGCTCGTGGTCGTCGGCGCTACACATGGTTCCCAAGAAGAACAATGACTGGCGGCCCTGTGGTGATTATCGGGCTCTCAATGTAGTCACCGTTCCAGATCGATACCCGTTACCCAATACTTAGGACTGTACTGCCTTTTTAACCGGCACAACAGTATTCTCGAAGATTGATCTCGTGAAAGCTTATCACCAGATCCCCGTTGAGCCGTCTGACATTCCCAAAACTGCAATAACTACCCCATTTGGCCTCTATGAGTATTTACGAATGCCTTTCGGTTTGAGAAACGCAGCTCAGACATTTCAGCGTTTTATAGACGAAGTCACAAGAGGCTTGCTGTTTTGTTTCGCCTATATCGACGATCTTCTCGTTGCCAGCAAGGACGCTGAAACGCACAAGGCACATCTACGTGAGCTTTTCACTTGACTGCGTGATTACGACCTTGTCATCAATGTAGAAAAGTGTCAGTTTGGAGTCTCGGAGATAGCATTCCTCGGACATCAGATCACTAAAGATGGCATCACTCCTCTACTTGACAAGGTTCAGCTATCCTCGAGTACCCGCCTCCCACGTCCATACGTAGTCTGCGACGTTTTCTCGGACTCGTCAATTTTTATCGCCGCTTCATCCCTACATGCTCTACACTGCTGCAGCCTCTGGAAGCACTACTCCCGACTTCGCAAGCCGAGTCAGCCGCACTTCCCTGGGACACGGTCGCGGATCAAGCTTTTGCCGCCGTTAAGACCAAACTCGCCCAGGCCACCCTCCTGCACCACCCTTCACAAACTGCTCCCACTAGCATCATGGTGGACGCTTCTTCAGAAGCAGTTGGAGCCGCTCTTCATCAATGAATCAATGGTGCATGGGCTCCAATTTCCTTCTTTTCCCGCAAGTTACGCGACACGGAGCGCCGATACAGTACTTTCGGACGGGAGCTCACCGCGGCCTACCTTGCGGTGAAGCATTTCAGGTACTTCCTTGAAGGGCGACAATTTGCCATTCTTACCGACCACAAGCCACTTGTTTCGGCTTTACGTTCCTGCAGTGCCATGCACACTCCTAGAGAACTTCGACACCTTCCTTTCATTTTCTTCGCTCGCGGAGGCACAGGCATTAGACGATGAGCTTCCACGACTCCGATCCTCTACTTCCCTCCGACTGGAACAGGTCAACTTTCCCGACGACGACGTTACGCTCTGGTGCGATGTTTCACACAACTGCATCGTATCTATGTTCCTTCACAGCTGCGTCGTGCTGTTTTTGACACCCTCCACTCCATCTGCCATCCAGGCGTAAGAGCTACGCAACACCTGGTCACTGAACGCTATGTCGGGCCGCGCATACGCGCTAACATTCGTGACTGGGTTCGCACTTGCACAACGTGTCAGCGTATCAAGGTACAACGACACACCATTCATTTGGACATTGTCGGGCCTTTACCTCCATGTCGGGGAAATACGTATTTGCTTACGTGTATTGACAGGTACACTAGGTGGCCTGAAGAAGCTCCAATGCCTTACATCGCGGCACAAACAGTTGCTCGTACCTTTCTTGCTACCTGGATTAGCCGTTTCGGTGTACCATCAACGGTGACTACTGATCGAGGCAGACAGTTTGAGTCAGCGCTTTTCACCTCTGTCACATCTCTACTGGGTTGTGCGCGTATTCGCACAACTGCGTATCATCCAGCATCAAATAGCCTGGTAGAGAGACTCCATCGTCATCTAAAAGCAGCACTCGCCTCGCAGCCTCACGCCAAAGATTGGGTATCACACCTCCCCATCGTGCTTCTCGGCCTGCGTTCAACACTTCGGCCAGAACTTGCCTGCTCTGTAGCCGAGATGGTTTATGGCTGCACACTCCGTTTCCCTGGTGACCTCGTCAGCCCCGTTACTACGCAGAGTGCTTCGGATCCATCTTCTTTCGTCCATCGTCTGCGGATCTTCATGCAAAACTTGCGCCCATCACCAACTTCAGCTCACACTAAGAACGACGTTTTTCTGCCGGCAAACCTACAGACATCTTCACACGTTTTTGTTCGTGTCGATGCGTCTCGCCGTGCTCTTCAGCCCCGCTATGACGGTCCTTTCTCAGTCATCAAGCGTTCTGAACATCATTTTACAATCCTGCGTAATGAGATTTTACAATCCTGCGTAATCCTGCGTAAGTCAGCATTGAAAGGATCAAGCCGGCACCCATTCTGACAAGCTCCGTCTGATCATTTTTTTTCTTCAAGTGCCCACGGCCACTTGTCTGCAGGGGGGGGGCAACTGTGGCATACTTTTCTTCTACTTCTGGCACGACACACTTGGGACATAAACTAGTAGTGGGTAGTCTGCTGAGGAGAAGGAAGAGGTAGTTGGAACAATGGCGGAGATACATTAATAAACCGCGCTGTGTTTTCGGAACCGCGTTTCAGAGTGCTATAACGATATTAATAACTATTGCGACTTAACGTCCCGAAACCTTAATATGATTATGAGGGACGCCTAGAGGAATGCTCCAGAAATTTTATGAGCTGCAAAAGCTTTTCGCCTTTAAAAAACGGATCGCAAATCAAAGGTCTACGTTCAATGAAGTCGTTGTAGTAGAACTTCATTGTAGGGATCTTTCTTTTAGGAATCAGATGTTGCACAATTGTCTCACTCACTTTCTGGCGTGCTCATCTTAAGCTACGATCTTTTACGTAAATAGGAAAGTCACAATGCTTTTTTTTTACAAAGAACACGATACCTTATTCGAAATTCTTATATAGATGGACGAGATGTACAAGAATTCCTTCAAAGAGAAAGAATTTTTCTCGTATTGGTAAGCTACCATTTCACAATACCAAAAGTACCACTCTTGCCTCGAGAAGGCACGTGACGTGAGCAAGAACACGCGTAAAAAGAAAAATACAGGAGGTGACGCCAGCTTAAGTTCCCGAAACAGCTCATCGTGACGTCACTGATTTTGACGGCATCTTCTAGGACTTATTCGGCTACAACGAAACGTATGCTCTTTAATGGGGTCATAGACCTAGGATACCAAGTTTCAGGAAACTTTGCTGGGCTAATGTCACTAATGTAGGCTCTGTTATTCTCTGGGCGAGCGGTGCTTGCGGTCGGACACATCATGTCGGTGACGCCCCGCCAGGCGCAAGTCCGGCCTCCACTAAAAAAGGCTGTCAATTGCGTGACGTCACGAGTGCATTCAGGTGCATAGTTATCGGCGCGGAATAATGATACTTTGACCTTGATTTTATCCCAATATAACAAACATATCATCGTGGAGTCAACGACAGTCAAGTACTCAAAGAATAATTTAACAGTCTATGACTCATTGTTTACCCCTCCACGATGGCCCAGTGCTTATGGTGCTCGACTGCTGACCCAAAGATCGTGGGATCAAATTCCGGCCATGGCGGCCGCATTTTCGATGGAGGCGAAAATGCTAGAGACCCGTGTGCTTGGATTCAGGTGCACGTTAAAGAACCTCAGGTGGTTCAAATTTCCGGCGCCCTCTCAATGATGTCGTGGTTTTGGGACGTTAAACCCCGATAATTATTGATTTATTGTTTCACTTTTGTGCTCCTTTAATGCTCGGGGCTCATTTAATGCTTTAGTGCTCCTTTAATTATTTAATGCTGCTTTATGATGGGTTGCTGGAGTGGCGTGAGGGCAAACCATCTCAGCTGGCATCGTTACTGATCACTCATGTTTCAGCGCTGGGGCCGGAACGTGAGGTCATGCATTCTCATCCAGGCAGCAATCAAATGTGGCAACGTGAAATGACAAGCGACAACGATAAAAGGTGAGATTGTCATAACAAAAACGACTGATCGCCAGAACCCCACTATCGAGAGAGCATCAATTATCGAAAGACGGCGTATAGAAATACACGTGTAATCGGCGCACATTCGAGGGCCTCATTATGCCTAGGGTTTATCGCGTACAATGTCGCGACCGAAATCTATAACTCAAAGGATGCTTCACCTGGAAAAGAAATCACATTATCGCCGGGAAGGCGAAACAGTTAATGCGATAGCAGCGAATTGGAATGTTATACGAAGAAAGGCTAGCAGCTAACTCTTTTGGATCCGATCTGGCGTAAATTTACAAAACGCTTGTTTAAGCGAATACGGCCGTTCCGAGGGGCGAAGCGCTTTTCGTGCACTTTGTCGTTCAGCGCAAAGTAAGGGGGAAAAGCATTGCGCGTCTTGATGTCTGTCGAAATAGCGCGCGTGCCAGCGCTCGCGACCTCACCCTTACGAGCAAAGTTCGCATTTGCGGCTCGAGCGACGCAACAACCGCGAACTTTGCTTTGCGTGTCTGCGAAAGGTTGAATTTGCCAAAACGAATTAAAGGATCATAAATCACCACAAATATATGCAGATTTCTATGCAAAGTCTCTTTATCTAAGCCACACCCATCAAAGACATGCGCGAAATATTAATGAAGCAAATCAGTAAAAGAATTGAAAATTGACGATGTTTTTGTTTCATTGTATGCTTTGTATGGTATTTTTACGGTCGAATTCAATTTTATCCATTTCCAATTACTCTTTAGCATTCTGAGGTAAGTTGAACAATTATAATATGACCTTGAGAAAGATTCAATAATTTCTTGAATTTGACTTGCCTTAAACAACGGTAAGATCAAAAGGCTAGCTATAATAAGTGGCTCCGGATTAATTTGAGCACCTTGAGGTAACTTATCGTGAACATAAATCTAAGTAAACGGGCGTTTATGCATTTTGCCCTTATCGCCTTGGCCGGAAATGGAACCGGGGTCCTTGAGCGCGACACCTCACATGTTAAGCTACTCCGCCGGGTCACCTTGAAGAAGAAACCGCTGTGTAAGTCGATGTACAATGCTATCCAGTAAGGAGGTGTATTACCTTGACGCGAAGAATTAAACGCGATAGCTACGTGACACTCGAGATCTGTGTTGGGTGTTCCAAGAAGCCATATGGGGTTCTTGGAACACCCAACACAGATCTCCAGTGTCCAGCTACACGTAGCTATTACAATTAACCAGCAATAGTGTAACGATTACAGCCAATTTTTCTCAGATAGTGCTCGGAAGTGTTTCTGCCTCAGTTCAGCAATTAATTGCTCGAGCTACGCACTGTCGCACTAAGCGCAGTATTAGCCTTACGTACCAGACTGAAACTTTATTCCGACATGAGAAGCGAAAATGTAGCGTCTACGTTGGTTCATCAAGGCCAAAGCCTTAGATGCATTGTCAAACGCGAAAAGTGACAGTCGGCAACGGCGGCGTCGGCGTCCGCACGAAGTGTAAGAAAACAGCATGGGCTGACGTCATCACCGGTGTCATATTACGTCACAGATCGCCAAAGTTCGTGACGTCATCATTATCTCATTATGGCGTCACATAATGGGAAGTTACGTGATTACATGATCCCATGGCATCGTCGCTTGGTCATAGGTGGGCTGATCCCGGAGGCAATGCAAAATCACATGCGGTACACATAGCTTGCAATGCCTCCGGTCCCGGAGGCAGTGCGAAACCATATTAGGTGCAGAAAGCATTCGGGGGCATGAATACAATCGACTGCGAAGAGAAAGGACAAGAAAAATATGGCTTTCGCGTTCGATTACTCTTATCAGTGACTGCATAAGGGACTGTGTCTCTTTCTTTGCTCATGACTGCGCGAAGCAAGAGATCTTAATTTTTCATTGGTTTTTTTGGTTTTTTTTAATTCCAATCATTAAGAAAACAGGAGGATGTCTTCGTCCCCATGTAGAGGAAGACGATGCCACCGAGTTGCATAATCAGGAAAGTGAGGAAAAGAGCGGTGTTTTGATGTCGCATCAGAAGAAAAAAGAAAAGGGGGGGGAGTCGTAAGCATAGAGAACTTCGTGCATGCTATTCCCAGATAGCGGGGGCGTCTTAGATACTACAATGTTCCAGCTACAAGGAACAGGCCAAGAAATGACCACGAGAACAAAGCCACAAAGGCTACTCATTAAACGAAACTGTGTGCACCAATAGCTCATGCTGATTTCAGTGAAAAGAAATTTTGACGAAAAGCAACTCTTGGGCGAGTGCGTCCTCTCTCATGGTCTCGCGTGCTAGAGCTCACGTGAGCGATCTAAACTTGCTATTTGACAGCAACTAGAACAAAAATGTGTGCCTTCGAGGGCGAAATTGAAGCGTCTATGTTTGTGTGTGTGTGCGTGGGAGGGGAAGGGGGGAATTGCGTGTATGCATATGAGTCAGTCTGCGTTACCAACTGTACAACTTCCCAATATTGTGTGAAATAAAATTCACCGTTTCACCGCAAGGCCTAAGCAATGAGTGCGATAGCAACACATTGTAATGTTATAGGAAGAAAGGGTAGCCACTAACTCATTTGGATTCGATCTCGCGTAACTCTACAAAACGCTGGCGTAAGGAAGAACGGCCGCTTCAGGGAAAGAAGCAGTTTTCGTGTAGTCTGTCGTCTCAACACGAAGCAGCGAGAGATCAGCACGTAGAAAAGCATACCAGCCATTTGATGATGTATGCCGAGATAGCGTGTGCGCCAGAGCTAGCAACCGCGCCCTTATTATCAATGTTCGCAGTTTCTGCTCGAGAGACGCTGCCCCCTTCCCTCCCCCGGCGTCTTTTCGTGCTCCTTCGCCCGACGAGAGACGAACAGCGCGTTTCTTCTCTGTTTGAGGAGCAATCGACGACACACCTCGCACGCGGGTGAATATCCCATCCGCCCTCCGTGCGACGGAGATGGCCGGCTCGTTTCATCTCTGCTTCAGCAGCGTTCGTCCACAGCGATCGCGAGCTTTTACTCGCGGGTTCAAGATGCGATGCGGGGAGTGGGGGTGTTATCGATTTGTAGTTTATAAGGAACATGACGGCCAAGGCAAATAACTGTGGGGAGTGTCCATATAATTGATATCGCAATGACACAGAACAATGTGAGGCATAATTACTACGCTGGCCTTCTGTTACGCCAGGAGACAGGCGCTTGCTTTGCTTGTGTTTACCTTTATTTTTTTCATACTCTGCGCATTTTAAAGAACACTTCTAATAAGAAATATTACTTCACCATTTCTAGAAACGAGCACAGAACATTCTCTTTGTAGTTCGTATAGTTCGTCTTCTTAGATATGAAAAGTCTTCTTTTATGACAACACGTACCTCTTCATGCAGGTCCATCCAGCATCATTTTTATCTTACACAATTTTCTTCGCTGTTCATACGGACGAGCGCATCGTAGAAATTGTACACCTTTTAAGGCCAAAGCCTTAGATGCCTCACCAAACGCAAAAATTGTCCGCGTCGGCGTCCTCCATCTGCGGCGTCAACACGAGTGATGGAAGAAATTATCATCACGTGATATTATCACCGCATGACGTCAACATGACGTCACTGTAACGTTAGATAACGTGAAGTCATATGGTCCCGCCATCCACATGACATACTTGCTTGACCAAAAGTAGGCCAATCCCGGAGGCAGTGCAAAACAAGGTGAGGTGCCGAAAGCATACAATGCCTCCGATCTCGGAGGCACTACGAAACCACGTCAGTTGCAGAAAGCTTTCGAAGGGGTCGCGGGAGGTGCAATACATCGACTTAGAAGAAAAAAAAGCAGATAGCTTTCGCCTTCGAGTCGAGTGAGGCGGATGCATAAGGGACACTGGTTTTTTTTTTTGTTTTATTGGTATTGTTTGTTCGTGTCACTAATTCGTCAGCACATAAATAAATATCCCCCAGTCGCTGCACTTCTTCCATAGGTCGGCACTGTAAGAGAATACTCACTCACACTCACTCACCCCAATTTTTTCAGCCTTCGCACTCACTCACGTTCATATTCACGCCTGCTCACACTCATAAGCACTCACTCACGTTCATACTGACGGCTACTCACACTCATAGGCACTCACTCACGTTCATACTCACGCCCACTCACACTCATAGGCACTCACTCAGGTTCATACTCACGCCCATTCACACTCATAAGCATTCACTCACGTTCATACTCACGCCTACTCACACCCATAGGCTCTCACTCACGTTCATACTCACGCCTACTCACACTCATAGGCTCTCACTCACGTTCATACTCACGCCCATTCACACTCATAAGCATTCACTCACGTTCATACTCACGCCTACTCACACCCATAGGCTCTCACTCACGTTCATACTCACGCCTACTCACACCCATAGGCTCTCACTCACGTTCATACTCACGCCTACTCACACTCATAGGCTCTCACTCACGTTCATACTCACGCCTACTCACACTCATAGACACTCATTCACGTTCATACTCAAGCCTGCTCACACTCATAGGCGCTCACTCACGTTCATACTCACGCCTACTCACACTCATAGGCACTCACTCACATCCATACTCACACTTACAGGCACTCACTCACGTTCATACTCACGCCTACTCACACTCATAGGCACTCACTCACGTTCATACTTACGCTTACTTACACTCATAGACACTCACTCAAGTTCATATTCACACTTACAGGCACTTACTCACGTTCATACTCACGCCTACTCACAGTCATACGTACTCAATCACGTTCATACTCACACCTACTCCTACTCATAGGCGCTCACTCACGTTCATACTCACGCCCACCAACACCAACTGATGGGCATACTCACGCCCATACTCGCGCCCACTCACACCCACTGAAGTTCATACTCACGCTTCCTCACACTCATAGGCACTCACTCACTCACGTTCATGCTCACACGTCACGACCATTGGTAGTCACTCGTGTTCATACTCACGCCCGCTCACACTCATAAGTGTTCACTCACTTTCAGTAACGCCTCTCACACTCATTGGTACTCCCGCACGTTCATACTCACGTGCACTGACTATCATACCTACTCACTCACGTTCACACTCACACGTACACACACTCATAGCACTTGCTCACGCTCTTACTCACATCTACTCGTACTCACTCACATTCACACTCACGCCATCTCACACTCATAGGCACTCACTCACGTTCATACTCACACCCACTTACGCTCATAAGTACTCACGTTCACACTCAAGGGTACTCACACTTATGGGCACTCGCTCACGTTTATACTCATACCTGCTCATACCCATCGGTACTCACCGACCCATTCACACTGGTAAGTACTGACTCACACCTATTCACACCGGTGCTCACGTTCATACTCACACCTACTCACAGCCATTTGTACTCACGTTCACTCATGTCTACTCACTCCCATGGGTACTCACTCACATTCATACTCACACCTATTACACTCGTATGTTGCCTTCATACTCATGCCTTCTCATATCCCTCGTCACTTACTCATACTCACACTCACACCTTTGAAATGAGTCTACTCATGAATGAACATGCCATGCTTTCCGCGCTACTCACACTCACATGCGGCCCCTGATGTCCATATTGAAGTACACTCCCGTGCACAGATACTCGCGTTTACACGTCCAATAGCTCCCATCTTCGATCATTACCACTAGAGGTGTGCACGGGCTCCGGGTAGCCCGAAAGCCCGAGCCCGACCCGGCCCGCGGGCCGGGCTCGGGCGGGCCGACGTATTTTCACCTCGGGCCCGGGCCGGGCTCGGACTACTTGGAGTTTTATCGGGCCGGGCTCGGGCCCGGCGCAAAGCCCGACTCAAGCCCGACATATAGAGAAGGAGCGGGAATTGTTTTCCAGCACGCATACAGCGCCTTTTCCGCGACCGCCCTTTACCGCGTTTCCTTTCCATTCGCTACTTTAACCCCTTCAGGGTTTTCGCCGTACATGTACGGCAGAAGCTTCCTGGTACCAAAGGGTTTTCGTCGTACATGTACGGCATAGCGTTTATTTTTAAAACGCGCGCCTTTTTCGATCATTTCTCTTGTTTGGCCTGTGCTTCAACACTTCGGGAATATGTGGAATTTTTTTCATGCGCCGATGTCTCTCCGTTGTATTTTTTTTTCGCTTCCCAAAACGGCGCGCCGCCAATCGCTTGCCCATCCGAGCGCGTTCGCGGTGCAGCTGGTTTAAAGTGCGCGCCTTTTTCGATGATTTCTCTTGCTTGACATGTGCTGCCACGCTTCGGGAATACGTGGAATTTTTTTCATGCGCCGATGTCTCTCCGTTGTTGCTTTTTTTATGCTTCGCAAAATGGCGCGCCGCGCGCCGGCTATCGCTTGCGCAACCGAGAGCGCCCGCGGCGCGGTTTGGTTTCAAACGCGCGCCTTCTCCCATATCTCTTGCTTGGAATGTGCTGCCACGCTTCGGGAATTCGTGTAATTTTTTTAATGCGCCAATGTCTCTCCGTCTTTTTTTGTTTTCTTTCCAAAGAGGCGCGGCGGCTTGTAGTCTCGCATCAGCACGCGCGCACGCGGTCCGGCTCGTTTCGGTTTCGTCCTTCGGGTGGTTTTCGCTTCTTGCGCCCGCAGAGCGGATGGCTGTTTGGTTTCTAATCTCTCAAAGGGTGACCGCTTGTTACTCTCTCATTTATTGCACCCCGGCGCGTGATTACATCTGTTTCCGCGCGGCGCTAAATTACACAAACGACGCCGCCGTGATTGCGTTTGCTGTTTTGGGTTCTCGGAAAAACTAACTACGTCTTGTTGGCGATAAGACGAAGTATTACTGTAGCTTTTTCACTCGTTTTGCTTTCCGGACGGGCGCAGAACCATAGAGTTTTCTTCCGTGCGCTCACTAACGCAGTTCGCTCACGCTATGGAAGCGCGCGTCGGTTGCGCTGCTGCCGGTGAGTCGAGCAGCGATTCTTCCGATGCGGACTATTCCCCAATTGCCGATCAGAATCTGATTCATTGGATTTCAGTTCGTCAGACGAGGAGTTTTGACGAGTTCAGACTCCGATGACGATCAAGGAGCGACATCTGAAACGCGTGCGCGGGGAGCCATGCTTCAAAGACTATCACACGCTGAAAAGTTTTTAGTGTTTGAGCACGAGCGTTTTTAACCGGAAACGTAGTCTGGTACGCTTATTTTTGTATGTTTGTGAGCTATGTTTAATACAATGCATAATTTTTATTCATAAAAAACTGTGAAGCTTCTTTTTTTTAGGATTCTGCTTGATTTTACTACGAATAAACCATATGTATGTAGCAACAAAACTGATTTTTTTGTCACTTTACGGTCACGAAAAAAAATTTTAGACAATTTTTTTCTTAAATAGAATCGTCTGAAGAATTTATTTCAGCAATAAAAAAATTACACATTTTTGGACTGCATTTCGCGAAAAAATTCGACCCTCAAAGGGTTAAACAAAAAAGGGGAGCAGGTAAAGCACTGCCTCTGTTGCACTCCGACAAACAGAGAAGTAGCACCACCTGAGTACGGTCCTGCATGACCGGCCGGTGGCCGGTCATGTAGGCTCCCTACACCTGAGCTAGTGACGGCGCCACGCGACTGTTCCGCGTTAGATTTAAGGCAAGTCCCATATGAGTGAAAATGCACGCGACAGCGACGAGCGACCGGACGTAGATCGCCTTCGTGCAAGTTGATGCTTGCATGAGCATGCCCCATACACGTGACGGCTTTGGCGAGCGAACTCAATTGTTGCTGGCATGAGGCCGTCTACTAGTATAGCAAAAGTGCCGCGAACAGTCTCTATTAGAGACTGTTCGTCGTGTGTCGTTTGATCATATTTGACATGCTCAATAAAATGCCAAATTTCCGGAAAACGATGTATTGTTTTTGCAGCGAACCTTCAGAAAGCCGGGCCGGGCCGGGCCGGGCCCGGGATTGTGTTTTCGTACGTCGGGCCGGGCCGGGCGGGCTTGCAGCCCTTTGCCGTCGGGCTCGGGCGGGCCTTCGACAAAGTCAACGGGCCCGGGCCGGGCTCGGGCTCGGAATTACGGCCCGTGCACAGCTCTAATTACCACTCCCACCTAAAGTCCCTAGAACAGGGAAAAATCTAGGGACTTTACTCACACCTACTCAACCTCGCCGGGTCTCATTCACATCTCTCTGTCACACTGGACAAAAGCTTTGTATGCATTCGCATCTAAGATGATCATCTCTCATATATTCTCGTTATATCCGAACGTGCAGATTTGTAAGTTTGTAATGGATAGTCTCAGAAACAAACCGCGGATGTTAACACTGGTTCAAGGGAAATGTGCTATGTATATGTATTATTTTTTATTGCGATAGCAATTATATGGACAGTCTCGGCCGATTTTTGCCGTCGCCGTCGCCGCCGTCATGCACCGTATATGTATATGTCTATAAATATATATCAAAGCCACAAAGAAAAATAATTCAGAAAAACTTTCCGACGCGCGGAATTGAACGGGCGACCTCCCGCTTTTCAGCGTGCGGCGTTAGACGGTTAGGCCACGAAGAGCCCAGTCTTTCAGCCGGCTAACGGCGAGCTATTTATATACACCACTTACATCAGTATGCTTCCTGACTTACCGCGTAGATGGCGCGATGTCCGCGCGTGGCGCGCTTTAAAGATCGTGGCCCCGTTCCTGCGAACGTGGTCGCCTTCGTGCGCTTATCTCGAGGAAAGAAGGGGCGGGTTGTATGTCTTGTGCTTTCCCCGCGATGTCTGCGCTGAAGTGACAGAGCGTACGAAGGTCGCTTCGACGCTGCAGCGGCCGCGTTTGCGAAAGGGGCGCGCTGTTCAAACTGAAATGAGTAACGACTAGGACAGTAAGTTCGCGCTCGGCCTGTGTGTACCTGTTCGTTCGTTTCGTGCGTCCTGCTTTATGTTTGAGCAGTGCGCTTCCAGTGTCGAGCTGTGACGTATGATAGTTCGCGCTCGTACTGTGTGCGTTCTTTTCGTGCGTCCTTTTGGCTCGAGCGACGCGCTGGCAATTTGGAGCTGCTTTCCGTTCTTCGCGTTACATTCCAATTTATTGCTATCGCATTCATTGCTTTTTTATTTGAACTTTATTCAGACAGACATTGTCTGGGATGAAGGGGCTAAAAGCAGATGCAACTCCCTGACGAAGGCCCCTCTACCCATACATTGCTCAGGGGATGTCATATGGGATGTCGGGACCGCGGAAAATTTGTTCGAATTAACCAAATGCCCAATTATCGAAAGTATCAAGGAAACAATAAACAAGTGTCTATTACATCAATGCATTCGCATTTTCTTGATGACCACTTAAATTCATGGTACATATCTGGCATAAAAGCAATGCAAATGCCGCAAATTTCTTCATTCGCAACTCCGTTCACAATGTGACCGCGGCTCAAGACAGCCGTGTCTTAACGCTAAACGTGATCTGCCCCCCTCCCTTATTACGTACCGTCACCGCCACCACGCGCACGTGAAGATAACTTCTGCGCCGGAGAAATGATCGACAAATTATCGTTCGTTCATCGTAATGTCGCAACCTTATTTTATACCAGCATGCGCATTGCGGCTGAATCTCTTCACCTTCAACAGCTTCCACTATGTTCGAGTTGCGTGACATTGCGCGTGCATTGCCCGAAGTCAAAACGAGGCTACTGAGTGCCGCATCCGCTGTGAACGAAAGTGCGGTTGCTAAATTAAGACACGATCATAGCGACCACGCAGTTCCGAAGGCGCGTGCGCGGTCTGCGCCCACAGTCGAAACGAAACTGCTCGGCAGAGCATCCGCTGCTGAATAAACCTGGCTCGCTAATGCACAATAATGAATGGCTACTACACAGTTCTGAAGCGACGCGGCGAAAACGAAACTACTGCTTGTCGCAGTTTTGACCCGCAGTCGCCGCTGGCGCTATGGACGCGATCATAGATATATCACCCACGCAGTTCGCGTGCGCCGAGCAAAATCGAAGACAAAGCAAGTGGGCCGCAGCCGTCGAAGTCTTTGTCGCCAACAACGTGATTATGGCTAGATCGTGGACGGCGACCACGCCTTTATGAAGGACCGCAGCCGTTTGAGTTGTTCGCGAATGCCGTTTTTCCTCCTGTGAGTCGAACTCCGAGTCGAACCTCGAATTGCTTGGTGCGCTCCGAGGATCGTCCGAATTAACCGGGTTGCGGGCAAATATGACCGAATTAACAAGAGTTTCATACCATTAAACAATGCATAAGCTTGCGGCGACCAGCGAACACGTCCGAATTATCCGATTTTCCGAATTAACGAACAGTGAATAACGACCTTTTAGCGTATAACTTTTCATTTTCGTCGACTGACCAAACAGCAAATGTACGGGGCGCTTATTAGATGCGAAGTTGGGCCAAGTGTTGCGTCCAGCAAAATGCAATCTTCCTGGGTAAGAAAGTGTGTAAGTGTGAAATTTTTTATTAACTTTATGTAAAACCACACGTCTCTACATGATTAATAATTTAATACATGGTGGTCATGCATGTGTTCACAATCTACGGCGCCAGAGACGTTCAGCGCATGCCAACAATACTTGGCGCCTCTATACGCCTTGTGCACCAGGCGCCACTTATAGCCACCTAGCGGGTGCCGCCGACAGTACGTGCGGGAAGCCGAGCAGACGACAGCGCTTTGCACAGCTTTGGTGTGAGGAGATGGATGAAGTTCGCGGCTGTTATTTCCCCTTCGTGTGGGTGACAGACAACTAATTCTGCACTGGCAGCTGCAGGAAAGGCGGGGGCCTCTACGAAAGTGGACTTGTGCACGATGTTTGTCACGAACGAGCGGCGCACGTAGCCGATCTCGAACGACGGCATGAAAGCCTGGCTGGCCTGGCGCCGACGGTTTGTGCGCGACAGAGCGCGCGCATCGAAAAAACAAGTCTAAAAAGGCGCCGAGAGCGCGCCCCTTACCCTCTCCGCAGAAGACGCCACCGACACAGCCAATGCGCGCGAAAGATCGGGATATTCGAGAAAGCAAAGCAGCTCCAGCGGCGCCGTCTGATTCCGCAGAGGAATCGGTGAGAGAACTCGCCCTTTCCCTATCTTTCGCTGTGCTACGCACAGATGAATCATACGCGCCTTCCCCCTTCCCGAAACCCGGCGCGAGCCGATACAGGCAATGCAAGCAATGCAAGCGCGCGGCGACGGAGAGTCAGCCAGTGAGAAGTTAGTCAACGAAGAAGTTATGTCGTTCTTGTGATACACTCTAAGGCAAAATCGAGTATTTGGGGAGTATTTCTGCCACACAACAATAATCGTCATCTGGCTTGCTCGCGTTTCCTTTCTTGAAAACCCAGCTCTCGTCACTTTCCTGTCAAGAATGCTATGTCACGCTGATAACGCGCGCGTCGTTCGTGACCGGAAAGTGCCGCGACCGCGGTGATAACGCGAGGAAAGTACGCGAAGTGGATGACGATTGTTGTTGTGTGGCAGAAACACTCCCAAAATACTCGATTTTGGCTTAGAGTGTATCATCGTTCGCTCGACCGCAGAAGGCGTGTTGTTTGATGATCTAGTGCTGCGAGTAAAGTATCAAGAGATGACGCCGCGGGAGCAGTGACAAGTTTTGAAGCAACGTTTACTAGAACCAAGGAGGTTATATACTATTTCTTCTGGAGTGGAGGTGGCGCCCCCGTAAGTGAAGCCGGTCGCCGCCATATTGCAAAAGGAAAAACTCGGAAGCAGACGATGGAGTGCGCTCCGTTGCCCCGCCGTCGCAGTTGTCTTTGGGGACGGTGGCATGCTTTGTAAAGCAGTTAAACATTTTACGAGGCCATGGCGACTTCGTGCGTCGCTTATGGCTGCACAAATCGCAATAAGAAGACGCCTGGGATCACTTTTCACGTGTAAGTGTCCTCACTTCGTTCGCTGACGATTGTCTGTTTTTCGTGCATGCTGTTAAACTGGAAACAATTTGAAAGGTGCGCACACATGTAATACATGCGTGCAGTTGTAGCGACGAAAATCTTACGCTTTAAATGTTCGCTGACACGACGTTGTACGTGATTTTTAAGTGTATACACGAAGTGGGTGCAGTCTAGCTGGACGTACCGAGCATTATTGGTACGAGTAGGAAGTCTGAACGCCCATAGAATTCCGAGCTTCCTGGTGTTTTCTTGCAAGTCAAGACTGGCGGCGTGCATGCATATTTATCCGGTGCATGGATATCGAATTTGATGCATGTTTATCGAGGAATTGGCAAACGCAACATTCCATGACGTGATTATCCGTGTTACATATGTTTCCAAAAGACTGCGCGCAGCGTTCTACCTGGGAACGTGCCGGTCAAAGAAGTGGTCAGAGAGCTAAGGACGGTGACCAGCTCGACCAGCTCTGACCACCTCTGCTTCATGTAAAACAATTTTATCTCTAAAATAAGGTGCCGCCCGTTTCATGGCCGATCCCCCGCGGTGGGTTGCGCCAGGTTGCCAAGGAACAACCAACCAACAAACCACCTCTGTTCTATTCACTTCGCAGAATGCTGCTTCGACAGAACGGGGCAGACGGCCTGGCAGTGTACCTACAATTTTTCCTGCTTTCCCAGCGCATCTACAAAAGCCTGTTAGTTTCTACCTCCTTGACGTAGCTTCAACACAAATAGTTACGAAAAGAAGAAATTGCGGCAAAAGCAAGATGTAACTCTTTTGAAATCCGACCAAACCGAAACCGAAACACCGAAGGACGCGGCTGCTTTACTTTTTTATGCGTCTAGTCTGAGAGGGCGAGCTACCTCGTTTTGAGGCTGTGCGCGCTGCGCTTGCCGTGATGGCACACGTCGCCCACGTAGATTAATGCTTGCGAATCCTCCTTCTGGCCAAATGCTCGCGTGATGGATGTGTGCTTATGTAAAGAGAATAAGTGCGTTCCACGTTAGCTTGTGGTTACCCCTTGAACACTGACGCCGTTACATCACAAAAACCCAGTTCCTAGTAACACATATGTAATTACAGTGCGCCAGCGCGCTCGATATACGAAGCACCCCTTCGACAATACAGATTATTCTGAAAGTCTGCAGCTGAAAATGGGTGTATGAGATAATTTGTTTCATAAACAAGAAGAGGCAACTGTTCGTGGGTGTAACTTTGAAGCAGTTTCCATCTCATTTTTTGATTGTGGGACTGCAAACCAACGCGCGCGCCGCGCGTATTCCATTGCCGTCTATGGCGGTCGCGCCCTGTTTTTCCTCTAGCTACATGGCCGCCGGCGGCTTCACTTGCGCCCGTTGGCGGCGGCCGGGACTGCCACTCCAGAGGTTCTATAGAACCTCCTTGACTAGAACAAACTCAGTTTAAAAGCTCCGCCGGAGAGGCGGTCCGAGTGGCGGTCGCGAGAACTAGTGGCGCTGCAGTCACGTCTAGCTCCCGCGGCTAGGCCGCGGCTGGCGCTTGTTGTGTTCTGCGCCGCCGATGTACGAGCGCACGTGGGTTACTGCGTCGTCTGCGCTTTGTTAGCTCGTCATTTTTGCGACTTTTCTTGACCAGGCTTAGTTTCTTGTACGAAGATACGTGCATGATGTACGGAGCGCAACGAGGACGAAGAGATTCACGGTGCGGTATGCCGACTTGTTTTGCGCCGGGCTGCAAGAACGGCTACCGCAACGACGGCTCCGCTTCACGACACTTCTTAGGACCTCCAAAAGACCCCACGACATTCAAGCTTTGCATGGCAAAGATAGAAAGCTTACTGCGAAAGGCAAGGTCTGTGACGTTCATTTTGAGAGTGACGATATTGTAAAGCACTATCGTCGTGTCGTTGCGGGACAAGAAGTTTTGATCCTACGTGGAAAGTGGGAACTCGCGTCCGGTGCCGTGCCGCGCTTGTTCCCAGTACTTTCACCCCAAATTTCAAAGCCAAAATGTTCGGGGTTTAGGCGCAAATCCCCCCCAAAACGCACGGCGTCCCGTGAAAGCCCGGTGCCCAGTTTGGAGGAGCCGCCAGAAATAGAACAGCAAAACGAAAGGGAGGCGATTACCTATTACGCTACCGAGACTGAGAGTTGCATCACACTCACATTCGATCAGTTGTCAGCTGTCGCTATGCGTTCAAAGCAGTAGATTTTCGAGAGATTTAACGACGAGCTATTGAACAAGATGTGTGGAATATTTTACACGCCTGCTCGGGAACGGGCTGCGCAGCGCAAAAATTTGACACGGTACACATAGAAAAGACGAGGACCAGCGCTGGTCCTCGTCTTTTCCATGTGTACCGGGTCAAATTTTTTGCGCTGAGCAGTTTAATAATGGAATACCAACTAGCCCAATCCCACAGTTTGCTTCGGGAACGGAGACTTACTTGTGCAAAAGATAATTGTAGTTGATGAGCAGTTTAACTGCTTTGTGAACGGCTACAGCACGAAACGCAAAAGGCTGTCGTACAGTGTAAGAAGTGGTGCGGGAATGAAACATCTGCTCGGTGAAGTTGAAAAACTGAAGTTTAATACTGACGACTCTTCTAGCGACAGAGTACGCGCGAATAACTGCTCGGTGCTCACATCACGGCCGATCTCTTCGATATGTTTAAGGCACCGTAGAAGGATGCGACGTATAAAGATGAGACACCGAAAATACAACTATCCGCCGAAAAAATTGCTCAGAGACGACATATATTCGATATAATCGCACACTGAGATTTCAGTTACCGAGTTCTCGTTAAAATTTGCCGATTTTGGGTCAGTATCCCTTTAACCGTCACGAAAACGTGTCTTGTAAACATTGCAAAGCATTGATGTTTTTCGAGAAAGTTTTCTTCAATAAATTGTAGACAACACGAGTACTGTTTTTCTAGAACGTTTTTGTATCTCGAGTAAGTACGCTTCTTTGTATACTATAAAGGCTTTTACAAACGTGTTGGGTTGTTCTTGGTCTAGATAAGACGGCAGCGGCTAAAATTGTGGTGGTAGTTATAAAAATTACGCTGAAAACCCTCATTCGCTTAAAAACTCCCATGCTTGGAAGTTAAGCGCACTGTAGACAGCTCAAATATTGTCACAGGGTCGTGATGTCGACGAAGGCAGCAGTCAGCAGGTCCGAGATAAAACTCTATTTGGCCGAACTTGTGGCCGGGAAACAAAGTCAAACTACAGCAAAAGACTGATAGCGGCGAACAGAGCGTCGATCAACTGACAAGCAGTCAAGCCCGTCGGCTTTTATACAGGCGCAGTCGAACTTTCCAGCGATATCGCTGGTGGCGGCGTTATCTCTCGACAAAGCTGGAACATTCGCGTGCGGCGCGCAATCTTACCAAACCATCTACTACAATCGCGAAGCTTCTGAAACACTGCTTCGCGGACAGCGTTGATAACCGTCCTTGCTGGTCAAACCCGAATACATCAAACTAAAACAAGTGGGCGTGGCAATAAAGACCGAACATCGAGTCTTAGCCAATCAATGAACAACGCACGCGATCCAATGCATACAGACGACCTTATGCATATCCACCTAAGTATCCACCTAACTAGTACAATAAGAAAGTTCCCGCGCAGTTGCCGCGAGCAACTGCGCGGCGGACCGCAGCGTTATGTCGTGGCAGCAGACGACGCGCCGATAGTGGCGCAAGACGGAACTGCAGCGCCGCTAGTTCTCGCGACCGCCGTTCGGACCACCCTCCTCCGCTGGCGGAGATACGGAGCTTTGAAACTGAGTTTGTTCTAGTTTTTGAAGAGGGTCGCCGAGGAGACATGTGATGATCGACAGCGGAGGAGAACGAACGTCCGCGTAGAGTGAATCGTCATGCCGGTGAATATCAAAGGTGCGTCGCGCAGACCAGCGTAACAAGACCCAGCTACGAGGGACAGCTCGTGAACATCCGCTTTGTTTTGTTTACAAAGGTGACGTAATCACTTCTTGTTCTTTCTGAAGTCAACCATTGCTGCATTTCTGTTTCTGTAAATAATAAATATAGAACTTAGCTTGTAATAGCGTAGTACATGTACCGCGCTAGTACAAGCGTTCATGGATGACCAACTCGCCCGAACTACAACACTTCTGAAATATAGAACGTTTGAGCGAAGTGCCCTTGCGGTGCACGGCGGTCGAACCGAATCAACACATGCTCAGGCTTATAACTTTGGTCGTCTACCAGTGTCTACATGATCGAGCGCATCCAGCGAGCACCGATATGGCAGAACGAAAGCATTAGAACAAGAAGCGACGTGTTAACTCGCACAATGACGAAGCGGCTCGCCTTGGCCAACGAACAGCGGCGATCCATTGCTTCCGTCGTTCTTGCTCAGGGGGCCTTGCGGTAAGTAAAACCGTGTTCCGGGCGCGTTTTTTTTTTTTTTTAGGTGTTTGAGCACTCCACTCCACATCAATTGTTATTCGACATCCCTTGAAGTTTCGGCCACCACACATACGACGAACGTTGCTTATTTCACTACGCAAACGTGAACAACGCGGAAACACACGTACAACGACGTAGGAAACCACGGCGGCCGTCTGCTTGCTTTCCCGAGAGTAATGACCGAGTACGCCCCCTATATGGCGCTTCCGTCGGCGCGCACTAGGCTCAATGATCACGAAGACCATGCGGTCTTTATACAGGGCCAAAAAATACCGAGGGTAAGTGAGTACAAGTACCTCGGAGTATGGGTAAATGAGGGGGATAGATATATGGAGGTACAAGAGAAAGCATCGGTAGCAAAGGGAAAGAGGTATGCTGCAATTATGAAGCACAGAGCTTTATGGGGGTACAATAGGTACGAGGTGCTTTGAGGGCTGTGGAAGGGTGTGATGGTCCCGGGGCTTACATTTGGGAACTCAGTGGTGTGCATGAAGTCAGAGGTACAATCAGGAATGGATGTAAATCAAAGGACGGTGGGCCGCCTCGCGTTGGGCGCACACGGGAAGACGACAAATGAGGCTGTAAAGGGTGATATGGGATGGACAGGCTTTGAAGTGCGGGAAGCTCAGAGCAAAATGAGATTCGAAGAGAGGCTGAGGAAAATGAAGAAGAGTAGATGGGCAGATAAGGTTTTCAGGTATTTGTATAGAAAAAGCGTTGATACGCAGTGCAGAAAAAGAACTAGGAGGCTCACCAGTAAATATACGGCTAGCAGTGCGGGCGATATGGCAACAAGGAGCATTAAGCGGAAGGTCAGAGAAGCGGAGAGGACTTATTGGATTGCAGCGATGGAAAAGAAGCCGGCTCTGAGTAACTACCGAAAGGGAAAAAACGAAATAAGGAGGGAAATGTTTTATGATAATTCAAGGGGAAGCGCTTTACTGTTTGAAGCAAGGTCGGGCTGCCTTAGAACGCGTAGTTATAAAGCGAGATTCAGTAACGAAGAAGAACAATGTACATGCTGCGGGGGAACTAAGGAAACGATGGAACATGTACTGATTGAATGTGGCGATATTCACCAAGGTATACGTGTGGGCACGAGTCTACATGAAGCCTTGGGTTTTAGGGACAACAATGGAAAGCTGAACACGTCTGCGATAGAAATAAGTAAGATACGGTTAGAGTATTTGTGGCAGAAAAGTAGAGATAAAGAACAAAAATAAATAATGGGGGAAAAATAAGGTCATTCTGCCTTAAGAGGCAGAGAGATAGACCGTGAATTTATATTTTTTTGGTATAATAACATAGATTTAATCAATGTAGATAAGGTATTAGGCCAACATGAAACAAGGAGGGTTTTTCTTTCTTTTTTTTCTTTTTTTTCTTCGAGCCTGGTGGCAGACATGTCACCGCCCCGTTACAAAGGGGACACTCATAGCATCCATCCATCTATCCATCCACTAGGCGTATGCTTGGCGCAAAGCATAGCTTTTGAGATATGCATCACTTATTCAAGGCTCGGAGGCAACGGCCGCTAAAAAGTAAATTTACACACTTCTAGAAATCTTCATTTTTGAGCTATGGTATTTATAAAATTTATATTTATATTTGTATTATTGCTAATAAATGTGACCGGTCATTTAAAGCAAACAAACGGTCTTGAGCTGCTTGAGCCTCGTGGCACAGAAGCCATGCAGAAGCGGCTTGACTCGGCCAACTCGGATAGCACCACTGGCATCAGCATTAGTACCATTAGTATTCACCGAAGTTGGCGCGTTGGCGTTGCTGGAGTTGCGTCGGTAGGTGAGGCGCGTCCGTTTTCAAATCTACGTAGTCGCAGTTTATCAAAATTTTATATTTTCTGTAACAGACTAATGTCTTTGGCCTTGATTCGCACTGTGGGGAGCAATTTCGGGTGAATAGTGTTGTACAAGCTTTGTGTAAAGTGGGTTTAACCAGTTTAACGTTAAAGGTTACGTGCTTGTGGCCCTGCGCGCCCGTGGAACGCTCTGCTGCAGTGCACGCGCCTGCCGTGGCTCTGCGAACGGCAGCGCTTGGACGCCACTAACGGTACGTCGTATTCATTACAAGCTTCACCGTTTTCCTGTTTCGACGGAAAAATTATCGGGAACTACTTGCATCTGTTCGGACAGTGAAATATTGGTGTTCACGTCCCAGCAGCGTAGTCGGGATTTTATTTCGGCTGGTAGGTCCGACCCAACGTTTGTCCGGCCCTCCTATATGTTCTTGTGTATGTGTAGTAAATACTGCATGTATACATAAATGCATAAAAACTAAATTCGGGGAGGGAGGAAAGGCCGAACACACCGGACCGTTCACTCCTGGCTGCGCCTTTGAGGCTGTGATACGTCCTGTTGTGGATGCGCTACGGTGTGTATGCTCGCTTGAAATTCCGCTGTGGGACAGTTTCAATTTGAACCTTGCAACTATCCATGGCCTGAGCTATTCGGTAATTCAGTGGACAGCGCATCCTATCATGATCACTTGCTTCGCTCTGACGTGTCAATTGATAAAGGTAGCGATTCACGCTGTTTTGGTTTCAAATAACTCTGAGGTGCCACTGAAATTTCGCGAATAGCATGCGCCTCTGTTATGCTTGAAGTGCACCCTCAAAAGCTCCAGGTTGTCAAAATGAATCCGTGGCCGTACACCACACCACGGCGATGGTGTTTTTTCTTGCACCGTGACCACGGCTCACCTACTCGTTAATTTCTTTGTAAGATTTAACCCGACGACCAATCGGCATCCTTGTATATGCGTGGCTTTGAACCCGACGACCAATCGGCATCCTTGTATATGCGTGGCTTTGAAACTTTCCCCCCCTTTTTCCCTTTTTTTTTTGTTATAGTGGGGATCAAGAGTGCCATTAACGAGCCACTTTTGATCACCTGTATGAGGTTTTGATCGTCAGTATGTCTTTGGGTTGTCCAGGCTCCCAAGACATGCTAGCTAGTTGTATTGAGCATGCAACACCCTGCAATTTTCTCTCTATGCTTTGATGACTCTCGCCCCTTTTGCCCTGGACCCATTCCTTGTAGGAGCATGGCATTTTTTTTTGTCAGTTGTGCAAGTGTGTGTGCTGTGATAATAGAGGAGGTGGGAAAAGGACCATGTCCCATAACGTGGCCGAATGGACTTCATTCAAAAGTTTCACATTTATTGTATCTGCTTTTCTTTTTGGTAATCATGCACACAGGTAGTAGTATGTTTTTTTATTGTTATCAATACTATTATTATCTGATTAGATTAGGTATTTTTGTGCTTGATGCCAGAGGAATTCTGCTGCCAAACACCAAGTTTAATACTTGACTGCAAGACAGCTTCATTTGCATGCATGGTTAAAAGAACTCCTACTGTTGTGGAAACTGTAGTGTAGAAACGTGCTAAACACAGGGCATTTAATATGATTTTTCAGGAGCGCATGGCTCATTGATGGCAAAAATACGTTGAATGGCAGAAGTCATTGGCAAAAAAAAAAGTTATTGCGAGTGGTTTGCGCAGTTTTGTAGCTGCTTGTGATGTTTGTTATTGTCATGAAATTTAACTATGGAGATTATCTTGACGCGCACCACGGTACCCCTGTGGCTATGGCATAGTGCTTCAATGGCCATGAAATGCTGCGGGAAGTTGGTGTTCTTAGATTTAGATATATATAAAGTAACGCCAAGTGGTCAAAATTACATTGGGAGACCCCATTACTGCGTACCTAATAATCTGATCGTGGTTTTAGCATGTAGGGACTCCGGAATATAACTTTCTAAAAGTTTATCTTTACTGTACGTTCAAGATTGTCACCTTGGCTGATTTACTTGCAGTAGGGCTTTACAAATGTGGTTACCTAACACTATATCCCAATATTCTCGGCAGGTATTCGCATGACTAATTAATAGGGGGTATGCACTTGACGTCATCCACGAGGAGCGCTAGGGGCGGGTTTGCCATTTTGACAGTACGTGCACTCGCCGCACGCACAATAAATTCGCTGCACACGCTGTGTCCGAGATCCGTACGGGACAAATGACTAGAGACCTCTGGAACACCTCCTGCATGCCGACGCACGGACAACACGGACGGCGTGTACTAACGGACTTCCAAGATGGCACAGCGATGGTGTTGCCGCCTTGCGGATCAAGGCTCAGTGCATACCCCCTATTCCTATGAATGATTGAAAGCGTTGTAGTTGAGTGATGCATTCTTTTCTCTTTTTTGCACAGAAACTTCAGTTGGGCTGAGCTGCCTTGTGTGCCTCTGGGCTTTGCAAGGTCATGCAAACCACCACACCTCTCTCTCGAGCGCCTGCTTCGCCTTGCTCGTCACTACCTTCTGATCGGCCAAGGTAACATGGAAGGGCAGGCTGTTTCAGTACTTGTACTTTATTAGACGCAAGCTTTGTCCATTTCTGTGTCATTTCGATCATTGCTACAGAGAGAAAGCAGGGGCCTGCTCAGCTGTAAAAAAGTAATGTAGATAAGTTTGCAGCTGTGTACACCTACTGGACTACTCTAGTGCATGAGAAAGTGAATTCAGTCGGCGCTCCCCAATCTTGACGCAGGGGAAGGGATAATAATGGTGCCTTCAGTTTACTTTTTCTCTCTATAGCAGTCAAGGCAGTCCAACATAAAAAGTTTAAATAAAGTGAAGCTTATGACTCTTGCTGCCCTTGCTACAGTGTTCTTGGGAAACGGCACGTTTGGACCTCTTGCTAGTGCCTTTTTATATGAATCGGCATTCAAATTGTTTACACTTTTGAAGGTTGTTCCCACATGTCAGTATTCTCGAGTTTCAACGCCAAATATTTATTGACAGGTCATTGAAAGACAAGCACAGTAACAGCCATGGCTTTACAAAAATGACTTCTTTGTCAAGTTCGCAACATCCACTGCAGGTGAGATAGCTTGCATGTCAAGTGCGTTGTTTGAGTGTTTCTGTGCAGCACAAAACTATTCTTATTTACCAGTACCGGACTCCCAGAAACGAGAAGCTTGTACACGATGTAGGTGCTGGTTCACGGCCTGGCCTGTTTAAAACTCCACCATCGAAGTCATATTCGTGAGTTTCTTATTCTTTCTTTGTTATTTGAGTAGTTTAGAGCAATTTCTTGCTGTACTTGCCTGTCCATCGCCTTTGTTTATACTGCTGAAAGTTGTGCCATCTAACTGTAGTTGGTGCTTTCAAGAACGCTATAGATGTACTGATTGAAGGGGTTAAGAATTAGGGATGGGCGAATAGTAAATTTGAGGTTCTAAGTGAATCCGAAGCGAATAGGGTGTGTCCAGATAAGATCGAACACGAGGTCCCGGTCACCATTCCCGATTGTGATGAAATTTACTGCAGGTCTAGGCATTACACCCAGAACAATGGTTTCGCAGTTAGTTTTGTGAAAAAAAAATTTTTGTTCGCCTGAAAAAAAAAATACAAATGTTGGCCGCAAAAAACGCTTTTCTGCCAATTTCGCGATTTCTGAATTTTGAGCGCACCTAGGGAAAAAACGGTGCACTTCTTCGTCACAATATTTATTCCCCTTAAAGAACAAGTGAAACACAATCTTATGAGGCTATTATTTTCCTTGCTTGTCAAAGCACTTTTGAAGAAAAAAATCACAAACTTGGCAAATCGCACAAGATACCTGTATTTCAGGAATTTATTGCTGCAAGCACGTTAAAGTGAGGATAATAAAAATTGGTACATATTAACTTTGATACTTTCGCTCTCTTTTAAAATAATTTGCGTGGTTTTACCGCGCTCCGTTTTACTCGATAATTGGGCTGAAATGTAAGATTTACCAAAAACGCCGAACTTTGAAAATGATTTTCTCAAAAAGGCCATTTTTAATTTTAAAAAAAATCTCTCTGATTGATGTCAAGGGCGTCGTCTACCATTGTGCAGAAAAAACGTTGCATTATTTTGGTTGCTAACAAGTTATAGTGCGTCACATGTGACCATGCCAGCCTAGCGGCCGCGTCGTTCGTTATTGGCTGAAACTCGGATATAAGTTGCTCAAAATACTTATACGTGACATAATCACAAATCAGCAGCTCTACACCAACAAATGCGCAGACTGGTGTCATGGTTCAGCAAGCTTTGTCTTGCGATCAGCCGCTTGACAAACCCGCAGCAGCGGCCGCTCGATGCTGCGGGAACTCGCATTAGATGAGTGCCGCTTCGACTGCGGATGAGCTCCGCTTGCGCGTGAAAACTACGCTAAGAGGACGAATGAGATAAGGAATGCATCACTGTGAAAGTTAAAGGCCGTTAAGTGCCAACAAATTTCATAGTATGTAACGAAAACACTGCCGGCAATTTCCCAGTGAGAGCCTTCAATACAGCACGGATGTATTTTTTTCCCCTGCTGTTATGCGCGAAGCCGCATAATATCGTGATAAACGCTCGACTTGCGTTGAATATTCTATCTGCGGATGCACAACAATGCAGTATTGTAAAAGCGGTTCTTTAATGAAGCAAAGGACTTGGACACACTTCTTTTCACAGCCGGCTGACACAAGTGTTCTGGCACGAGATGAACAACTGCAGTTTGAGTTGCTCGACCATCGGAAGCACGTATGACAGCTTTCTTTAGATGTCAATGGCTTTATTTTGTGTCATATGTTGCTCATAGAATGAACCTAATTATCTTTAGCCCATCAGAAGAGAGAAAGCAACACATGAGCGCACTGCTGGAGGCGCTCACTGGGAAATCGCCGGCAGTGTTTTCGTTGCATACTATGACATTTGTTGGCACATAACGGCCTTTAACTTTCACAGTGATGCATTCCTTATCTCATTCATCCTCTTAGCGTAGTTTTCACGCGCAAGCGGAGCTCATCCGCCGTCGAAGCGGCACTCATGTAATGGGAGTGCCCGCAGCATCGAGCGGCCGCTGCTGCGGGTTTGTCAAGCGGCTGATCGCAAGACAAAGCTTGCTGAACCATGACACCGGTCTGCGCATTTGTTGGTGTGAAGCTGCTGATTTGTGATTATGTCACGTATAAGTATTTTGAGCAACTTATATCCGAGTTTCAGCCAATAACGAACGACGCGGCTGTAGGCTGGCATGGTCACATGTGACGCACTATAACTTGTTAGCAACCAAAATAATGCAACGTTCTTTTCTGCACAATGGTAGACGACGCCCTTGACTTCATTCAGAGAGATTTTTAAAAAAATTAAAAATGGCCTTTTTGAGAAAATCATTCTCAAAGTTCGGCGTTTTTGGTAAATCACTTAGGTTTCAGCCCAATTATCGAGTAAAACAGAGCGCGGTAAAACCACACAAATTATTTTAAAAGAGAGCGAAAGTATAAAAGTTAATATGTACCAATTTTTATTATCCTCACTTTAACGTGCTTGCAGCAATAAATTCCTGAAATACAGGTATCTTGTGCGATTTGCCAAGTTCGTGATTTTTTTCTTCAAAAGTGCTTCGACAAGCAAGGAAAATAATAGCCTCATAAGATTGTGTTTCACTTGTTCTTTAAGGGGAATAAATATTGTGACGAAGAAGTGCACCGTTTTTTCCCTAGGTGCGCTCAAAATTCAGAAATCGCGAAATTGGCGAAAAAGCGTTTTTTGCGGCCAAAATTTGTATATTTTTTTTCAGGCGAACAAAAATTTTTTTCGCAAAACTAACTGCGAAACCATTGTTCTGGGTGTAATGCCTAGACCTGCAGTAAATTTCATCACAATCGGGAATGGTGACCGGGACCTCGTGTTCGATCTTATCTGGACACACCCAATAGTGATTTGGTCGAATAATTTCGAATCGAATAGTTTGAATAGTACTCACCACATATTATTAAGAAAAATTGAGCATTTTCTTTATGACCCTCGCACAATATTTTTAAGAGTTGGAACTAGGTATGAGTGAATGTCACTTTTTTGGTTTGAAATGAAGTGGAAGAAACCTTGAATGGGGGGGGGGGGTATCAAAATTTGAATAGCAGTAGGGTGTGAGTTATAAGTGGTACATTACGTTACAAGTTAAAAATTTCTACACTTAGCGCATATAAGACCATATAACACTCTGTTAAATTATATGTACACTTAACCTTAAAGTGTGGCTTCACAGCAGTGCAGATTTCCCCTGGCAGGGTGGTTTCACGGTACAGCAACCCAATGCTGCACCAATTTTTGAAACCACCTTTACAGGGGGTTATGTGCAGTTAAACATACATATATTCGTTCATTTCGAATACTTCGAAATTTCGAATAATATAAATTCGTATCGAAGCGAATTCGAATACTTTAATATTCATTCGAATATTCGAAGTGTCCGAATATTCGCTCATCCCTAGTAAGAATGCTTGTAGGCTTTGTGTAAAGTGTAGTAGTTCTGCATTGACTTCTTTATGAATTTTATGCTTTGAAATGTGGGAGTTGAGCATGTAATAGTAGATCATAAGGAAAGAAAATTCGACTTTGTTTTAAAGGAGTACTGACACGATTTTAAGACATCGTAAAAGGGATGTTTTTCGTTTCCTTGGTGTGCAGTGTTCAGGGTTGCCAATGGTGGCTACTTTTCGCCAAATTGGCGAATTTGAGAGGCCCGTGGCGACCTAAAATTATGAATGGCGACATGGCGAATTTTTGGCGATTTTCGGCTCAGGTCTCCACTGAGTTATGCATCCTAATCTCAGTGTCTTCCCAACGAATGAGCGGCAACATTCTCTGTATTTTTCTCGGTTTTATACCCACGAGTAGAATGTGCACATTACGCGTCATTCGGTATGTCCGTCCTGTAACTCGTGTGTATCTCCTCAATTCATCCAGATGCAGGAGGCACTGGAACGTCCCCCAGCGACATTCTAGCAAAATATAAGTAAGCGGACTGCCTTGCAAACCACGAGGGGGCAGTGTTTGACTATAACATGGCTTTAGGTGTTTTAAGCTTCTCTAAAGTTTCGCTTCTGAAGGCGCTTGACGACGGGTTGGCCGCGTGTTCCGATCATATGTTCCGCCAAAGCTTCTGAATAGCTAGGCAATTTATTCACTGTTTCAGTACCCCCAATTCAACTCGTAAAGACTGTTTCGGAATAGCGAAGAGAGGCGGATACGCGGCTATTTGTGTAATCAAAAAACATTTATTCAGGCATTTTCCACTGTTCTCGGTGAGCGTGTGCAATGAAAACAATTGCTATATAACATTTTACATTGACTACCTGTTCATTAATAACACAACGGATTGACGTGTGTAGATATAAGTGACTATAAGGAGGGGTCCGTGGCGTCCGGTATCATATTAGTTCACACTGAAAAGGTGTAAGAATTCTGTCGTTACCTTCAATAAACCTTGTAATCCTTTCAATTCATATAAAAGTAAAAGCTGTCTACAAACAGCGCTTTCACGGTTTTTGCCCAAGGTTTACCACACTTTTACCTTTGAAACTAGCGGGCGGGGATGGAAGGATATCATGAGCGTTTAATTCATTCACCCTTGCGCCACCACGCACATCTTGCAGTCGGAGAAGCAGAACCATGCACTCCCATGGTGAAGCGGGCGATATGACTGGCATTGAGAAGCGTCAATATAATTTAAGGGTCTTGGATGGTACTGTATTCTGCGGGGCTCTACGTGAGTGGAAATATTTATTGCTAGGTATGCCACACACATGTAGAATGGCGACTTTTTTGGCGAAATTTGTAAAAAAAATGGCGACTTTTGGCTACTTTTTGTTCGTCGTTTGGCGACATTTACTCGAAAGTCAGTGGCAACCCTGGCAGTGTTAACGCTCTCCAAACACCGGAGTCAGACAAAACGTATAAGATATGTTACTTTGATTTTAAAGTTATCATCGCTGAACTTCAGCAAGCCAGCCCCACCGCGGTGGACATTATCGCGACGAGTCAACTCAGTTCCACTAAGTTTGCAAACTCTGCATCATGCCTGCAGCCTAAATTGCAGAAATCACTGTTGAGGTCACTGGACGTCAATTAACTTATCGTTGTTTACGTGCACCACTTGCAGATGACGAATCTGCTGCTAGTACGTTGCAAGTTAGTCTTCCTGTGATGTCACACCGCCATGACATGTCACTGAGAAACCGCCGACTCAATATCGAAACCGAAAGTGTCTTTTCAAGGTAACGCTATTAAACACATATCTGATGTATTCCCAAGCACCACAATACTCTTTTTAGGGTTCCCAACACCAGTGCTTTTATTTGCAGCGACAATCAGAAAATATTTAAAATTCATGTCAGTGCTGCTTTAATAACAATTTTGCAGCGGTTAACGCTGCTTATATGAGGCCTCTGTAATGTGCACAGTAGATTTTTGCCCTTATATTGCGAGCACTCATCCTAACAGCCCTGCCACTTCTGTCTCTAGAAGTGGCTTGTACAATAAAGAATACTGCATATTTGTGCCATGTATGTAAAAGTCATCCATATGCACAAACTTCTAATAATAATTGTTAGGTTTTTATGTCCCAAAACCACGATATGATTATGAGACGTAGTGGAGGGCTTCGGAAATTTCGACCACCTGGGGTTCTTCAGTATGTGTGCCTCTAGCATTTCGCCTCGATAAAAATTCTGCCACTGTGAACAGGATTCAATCCCGTGACTTTCTAAGTTCTTCAAACTTCTAAGTTGAATTTCTGACAGCTGATGAAGCAATGTCTCAGTGTGCTGTCTCAGGTGGACAGCACGGCCATCTCGTATAGATACCCACCTGCATTATGACAGAGGAACTTATGAAAGGCTTATAAAATCTTTGTTTTGATGATGTGAGACGTCCTTGTGGCATGACACCACTAATGACCGTGGTGGCTAACACTCCCATGAGAAGGTTGAGTGTTTGTATACACAAATAGCCAGGACGGTGAATTTTATAGTGGAGCCGCAATAGATCAGCTGGTAAACGTATAATCACACCTGTAATGCAAAGATTTGGATTAATCTTTCTCTTAACTGATCATTTCTGTTTCAACTAAAAAAAAAGTTGTTTAGTTACTGCTTTACCTCACTGTCTGTTGGCTTCATATTTGTGACTAACGAAAATTGAGCTGTTCACAAGTTCATCTCATTCATTACATATAGCTGGATTATAATCTCAGTGGTTTGATGCCTTCAAGTAGCAAAGGTTTATTGTCCAGTTCTTTTCCTTCAAGTTCAAATACTGTGTGGCATCTGTGGTCGACTAAATATTTTACATCTGTTGCAATGGCCACGAGTGGTGTCACTGGCTAATACCCATGCCATACACACAGAAAATGGCATTTACTTCATAATGCCTTACATTTTAATGCCATTTATGTGATACCACACGGACAAACCTAAGGTCTTTTGCCTTAATGTCGTTCGCTACATAATGCATTCACCACAACTCATTTGACTACGAAATGCCTACTCTCTGCATTATATCTTGCGCAGTAAAGTATAATTGAAGTATTTAAAATAGCATCTATCATGTCAAAGCACGTCTAACAATTCTCGTGTCAGGGGTTGCACTTGGTGGATTCTTCAGTGTGGCACTGCAATAGCTTCAATATGAACGGCGCCACCAGGGTCCCTAGATAGTGCTGCTGAAGTCCTTCTGGCCATCAGATTCGACATGCAGTGGCCATAGTTGCTATAGCCGGTTGCAATGTTGCAAAAGATCGTAACAAACTAAAGGTAATGGCACCATAGTATGCTTATTTCTATATTTCACTGGCCTTGAAGGCACATGAAGCCCTAAAATTGCTCACTTCTGAATACCCTGCTATTGACATCATCAGATAAAACGTTATTAAATTTGGATGTGTGCCAGCTCGGCTGAAAAAAAGTGTCATTCAGTAACTTCAAGCTGTACTTACTGAATGCCACATTTTGTGCCTTTGTGGCATGGGTATAACACTCACAGGCCTAGCTCTAGTCATAATCAGTCTGTTTTTATGTCCACAGCCAGACAGAGGCTTCCCCCCCACTGATGTTCAATTTACCCTGTATTGCACAGGCAGATTCTGTTTTAATTTTGCATATGTTTAAATCTCATCACCCCACCTAACTTCCTGCCATCCTTGGCTGTGCTCTTCATCCCGTGGTACCCATTCCATTGCTTTGATTGACTACCACTTATCTGTCCTGTGCATTACATGATCCGCCCAGGTCCATTTTTCTAGCACCATATTTAGTACTCTTATACAGATGCCCCCCAAAATGGATAGGAACACAGCTTTGTGGTATTTAGTATGGACATAACATGTGTAAGTGCCAAGATGTAGGTTAAATTTCCATCTGCAGCCACTTTTTTATCACCCTTTTTCATTTTTGTTCTTTTTTTCTGAAACCCAACAAAATCTTGTGCAAATCGAGGCACGCCTGTAGCTTTTGCGCGAATATCCTCCATTTCTGCTGCCTACCTTTCCTATTTCGCCCGCGATGGCACATGGCGGGCAAGCCAGCGAAATGCACTGTTTGCCACGAGCCATTTCTCTATAGTGGCGCTGTAGTGCGGTCTTGGCAGCCACAGGATTGGGCGTGACTGGAAACGCGCATGTAGGATATGCTGTTCCTCTCCCCCCAGACAGCACTACCCTCGGCGACAACTTTTCTTGACAGCACTGTGGAAGCTACAGAACCGAAGCGCATGACTGCTACCTCGCCAAAAAATAGTACTTCAATAAATGCCACTTTATTTACTGTGAGACTCAAACAGTTGCGGGAAGTCGTAGGTGAAATACACTTATTGTTCAACTTGCAAGAATGCCTTCCTTTTCTTTCCAGTTCTTAGATAGCACCACCTTTTCTGCATGCCCTTTTTCCAAAGTAAGCATGGCATCGATGACGTAGTGGGTCCGTGTGCAGCCGCAAACGTGCTGTTTAGTTCTCCAAGAAAAATATACTCATAATATGACACTAAAATGTACACTGAACAATCGATAAGTTCCTCCAATTCACATTTTTCGTGTATATATAATTTTCTAAACGTGTTAAGAAGGGTGAAGTGCTGCGCCTTCGACCCTTGTTAAAAAGGGTGCATGTGGACTTCCTCAGAAGTCTTCTTGCTCTCCTGCGGGGCATAACGCATTACAACCACGGTGCTCTCCCAGGATGGCATGAAAATGTGAAATTAGCAGTGAAATTGGAAGGGGCACTTGCTCGAAAGTTTACGGTATTCAAATGTACCTATCCAAAGCAGTGCTTATCTCTTTTCTCTTAGTTACTGCTCTGTAAGCGGTAACTAAGAGAAAACTTCATAATCAAGCTTCAAGGCTCTTCTGCTAGGCTGTGCGACATACCGGTTTTTGTTACTTTCACACACGATTTAAAAATATAAATCCTACTCACAACGCTAAAAGGATGCTGGAATCTGTCACTATATTTTACTGACTTTTCATTTATACCAGGATCTTAGCCCACGTTCTGGCCAGTTGTCGGTCCGTTTAATCATGGAAACATATATTTGTGGCAAGTGTGGTCAGTTCATCAGTATTGGATGTTTGGTAAAAACCATTGGAATTTTTTGGGTTTACCAGAAATAAAATTTTAATTAACAGTGATGTTTGACAATAGAAATGTGCTTCGAAACTAATTTGCATTGCTCGAAAACACACCTTTTGATACTCCAAAGCTGCTCCAAAACATTACTGCTCCCTTAGCTGCTCCAAAAGACTGAACCCGCTTCCGCCCCTGCGTTAACGACGCGAGCAAGCAAAATCAAAATGCCCTGCCTCCGTAGCCTTCCTGCCACTGTCAAGATAAGTTGTCGCCGAGTATAGGTGCGCACATGCTTTCTCTCCTGTCCGCCGGCCCTGCTCGGACTGTTGATCGCCTTCGGTGCCTCGCACCTATGGTGAGTGCCTTGTGCTGAATCCAGTTACGAACACTAAGCCAAAGAGCAGTGCCTGGTGCTATGCTGAGCCGTACTATGCCAAGCTAATTGGAGGCCCACGTGTACGGAGTTTTGCCCCCACTCTTGTGAACAAGCCCATTGGTCATCGTGAGAGTATGCAGCATAGCCGTAAGGGACTTTTCCTTTGGCAGTGTGTTGCTGCAAGCCATTGCCCGCTGCGATGTGCTAGAAACCCCCCTTTTGTGTTACACTGTGGCACGGAAGCCCCCTTTGCTTCTCCACCGTCCTGGGAGCAGGTGTTGTACTGTGCTAGGGTGCCACCAACGACAAATGAAGTGTTTTGTCTAGATGGAACTGTATTTTGCCACGCTGTGCTCAGTGCCTTTGTGAGCAGTGGTGTACTAGATAAGACGAGGTGATGGCCAGTGCGGGCCTCTGGCTCACTTAGCCTGAACCCGCGGTCATCTCTGCTCCTCTGAGTAACAAGGCTTGTATTCTGATTAAACCGTTGTGAACATTATTTGTTATTCTAAAATTGGCAATTCATTTATTTCTTGCTGTCTGTTGCTCTCTTTTTTTTTCTTCATGTTCTGATATTTCTTGGAACAGGACTCAAAAAGTGTGCTTTTGTTGGTGGCTGTACAATGCATTGTTTGCAGTGTTGAATAGAAGATACATTAGTTTCTTGTACACAAAGCAAACACAAATATATTAAAGATGTTTATGACCTGCTTATAATTAGTGCCCTAAGATGCTAAATGTAATACCAACAGGCTCAAATTTACTACTCTTTCAAGAAAGGCACCAGCGTCACAATGTTTACATCAGGCCATGCCAGTGCAAAAGAGGCAGCAAGAGTGCAGAATTCTTCCTCGTGATCATCGAATCCAGTGAATGAACAAAAATCCTTGGACACTTATCAATAATCTATAATACTGGAGAAAAAATAGTCTTGTGGAATAAGACTTGTCCTTGGCACAGGAATGGTTGTATAGGATTGTATAAATACCTTGGCATAACCATTTTCAACAACTAACGTTTGTCACATTATGTAACAAGCGTAACCAATGCCATGAATCTTCGATGGCGGCCGCCGTGGTCTCATTTCAATGGAGGCGAAATGCTAGAGGCCCGTGTACTGTGCAATGTCAGTGCACATTAAATAACACCCGAGAGTTGAAATTTCTGGAGCCCTCCACTACGGCGTGCCTCATAATCATATTGTGGTTTTGGCATGCAAAATGCAAGATATTATATTATTATTATTATTAATTATTATTATTATTATTATTATTAATATTATTATTATTATTATTATTATTATTATTATTATTATTATTATTATTATTATTAATGCCGTGAATCGGGCCCTAGGGTTTGTGCACCAGAACTTAAGGTTCTCTCCTGCATTCGAAGAACCATTAGCTTACACTAGATACGTCTATACTAAGTCATACCCTGTTTGGATCCTCATCATTGTAAACTGTCAAGCACACTGAAATATGATATCGAAATTCTGGGGTCTGTATGTTTATTCTGAATTTTCTGGAGACGCTAGAATTTCCGAAGTTAAAACCATGCAGGTCTCTTATGTAGAATTGCGACGTATCTCTAGAAGATGCCTTTTTCACAAATTTTATCACATGCCAATTGAGGTGGCAGCTATAATGCCAGCTCATTTACTGCATGCTTTAGCTGCATAAACCACGCTAATTAATTGCAGGCCCCTTTCCTTGTTCCTTGTGTTGTTTACAATCACATTGTACAACAAGCCTCCTGCAGCATAATATGCCAACCAAAGGCTTTAGTTTTGCATTTCGTATAAGAGGAACAAAGCATTGTGTTGTATAAAGTTTCAGCTATCTATTGTTACAAAACAAGTGCACTGAAAGTTGGACAGTCTGTATTGTATTATTGTAAACAGTTCTTCTAATAATTTCAGCTGTTTCTCCATAGTAGTGCCCAATCTTATACTTCTTTTTCAGAGACTTGTTGAAGACTAGGACTAGCACAGAACAAAGCACAGGCAGCATTTCTGGATTCCGGATGGCGTTGTGCTCAGGCAGTGGCTTGAGTACACCATATCGGTCGGAGATTGCAGGAGACTTGGCCAACAACCGTTCAAGTACTCCAGAGCCACCTTCACCTGTTAACCAGGCTTCACAGTCTAGGTATGTCCTGGATTGCCGAAAGGGGTAATCACGTAACATTTCCAGCATCTCCTTCTTTTTTTTTTTCTTTGAATGAAGGTTTATATGCTGCAAACCAAAAGAGAAAAAAAATTGAGGAATGTCATATCTCGCAGACAACTTTAGTGTAAAACTAAAATATTTTATTGATCTTTTTCCCAACCATCGTAATTGCTGAGTGTGCGTCTTCTGCGTGAGAGGAGCGTGTGGTTGGGTTTACGTAAAACCTTATACCCATTTCAGTCTTACTAGCAGTTAAAATGTAGTTGCAACGAATCCCCTACAGAGTCTCCATTAGCCAAATTAATGTATTTACTGGCTGATTAAAGGTAAGCATTGGTGATTTTCCAAGGTCAGTGTATCTCAATGCAGATCTCTGGGTACATTCTCCTGCACACTTTCTTAATTCTTTCAAAACTACAGGCTTGATTGTTGCGCAGATTTTTTACAAATTTTCTTGATTGCTTCGACACCTTTCCTTGCTCCATAGTTACCAGCTACATCGTGTTGTGATATAAAAGGTTACATATGCAGAGTGTGCTGGGGATGAATGACAGACAAGAGTATTCAGTAGGGGTGTGTGAATATTTGAAACTTCGAATATTCTATTTGACTCACAAGGGAGATTCACAAGGGCGAGGCGCTTTCCTGGAACGGCTTAGAAATTTGAAATTGGCAGTGAAATTGGAGGGGGCATTTGCTTGGAATTTTATGATGTGTTGAGTGTGTGGCTGTTCTTGTTACGTGGAGCAATAGTGACATGCACACTGGTGCCGCTGCTTCCTGAACATACCAAGGAGCTATCCATCTTTCGGGTTATTACGTAAAAAACTGCATATAGTATGTGTTGCTGTAAAGCAATAGTGTTGTACAATGCACCAATTTGCTGTACAACAAACTTGCTTTTTAAATGCGAAGCATTTCTTAATGAACCTTGGGAACTTTGAGCGTTTCTATCTACATATCTATCTATCTAGCTGCCTAAGTCTGGGTGCTCTCATGACCGCCTCCTTAACTTGGTGTAGACCAAAATTGGCACGGGAGGGTAAGAAGATTTGACATATATGACTGTCTGGTCATGACACGAATAACACGCAAATCCTGTCGCGTACGTCGTCAAACCCTTTCCTTCAGACACGTGTGGCACATACCTGTTTACCACGGGCCGCGGTGTATGGGTATGCGCCACAGGTGATTGAGAGTTTTTATCTACTACCCAGGAACGCGAGAACAGACATTGGTAACTTACATCGGCAGCATTGACCCGAAGAATGGAAAGAATCAAAATTAGGATCCCAGCAGGAATCAAACCCAAGTATTCTGCGTGTCAATCAGGTACTCTACCACAGAGCCGCGCCAGGTATATAAACTGGTTTGGAAAAACAGCCTATGCAGGCGTAATGTCAGTGAAACGTCAATTGTGCTTATGGTGCTGGCTATCTAATTTTGCAAGAAAGAAATAAACTCTACATGATACTCCTACGATACAGGCGTCATATCAGATTAACGTCTGTGGTTCCGGTGTTGGCTCCGCTTTTATAGCAGTCTAGTAAACATTACATTTGTATTCCTATGATTCAGCAAGCTGCATTGAAGCATTGCTCGACCCTGGAGGAATACATTAACGAAAGTTAGGTATGATATTCACATCATCGCACCGTAAAGTGCACTTAGTCCGCCAGAACGGCGCAGTGTCCTCTTCAATTCTTACGAGGCTGGGCGATGGCTTCATGCTAACCGAGGATGATGCCATATTGACTGACAGCCGCTTGTTAGACCAGGCCACGTAGGCCACATACACCCAGGTAGTCTACGAATACGACAAACGCCATCCACTGATGTTGGTCTATGTAGCACTATCCATGCCTACCAGCCTCAACGGCCTATACCTCACCAACACGAAGGGTGACTTCTGGTTCCGACATGTCGCCGGCTCTATCGACAGACAATTTCTGTGCGAAATGACCGAGGCATCCATGATTTCTAACAGTTGCACTATACCTCGTACTTCACTACACATGGACACCTCGTCACCGCGATCACGACGGGATCCAAAAACAAGTCATGAGTAGCTCTTCATGCTTACTGACCACAGTGATGATCACCTTGTTCAAGAACTGTCAGGAACCTCTTCCACACATGCACATGGGTTCGTAAAACGTGCGTACGTTCTCCATCATACGGACAAGCACTACATATCAGCTTACTGCTTCTGGTGTTGGTAATACCCACGTTGCCGTTGGCAGCGTTACCCAACTGTAAACAACTGGTTATATAACTCATATAAGGCTCTTCAACTTATATGCATGCGTATAAAATTTATACAAATCTTTAGCACCACTTTGTAACGTTTCACTCAATAAAAAAATTACGCCACAGTCACAATCCTGCCGCATGCTTCGCATAACATCGACTCTCGCGGTACGTGGGATCTGCCGAATTTTTTCATATCTGGTTGGTGAAAACAAATTTTGTTTCTTTTTTGCAACAGTTGGTAGTAGTTGTACCATCCATATTAGAAAATACTGTTAAAGCTCCATATAACGAACTTCACTATAATGAGATTCTCGATATAACAAAGTATTTCACTTTTCACAACTTCATGTCTGTAGAACCATGTATTTAAACACCTCAGTGTAACATAACATGTTTGTCCGTGATCTCAATGTAACGAAGTGTTTCTTTGTAAAGCGAATTGTTTACTATTGCGGCAGAGAAAGACCAGGGTGATAAATTTAACTTCTGCTTGGGCAAGTGGTGAAATGATTTTCACGCTTTTGCTAATGCATTTTTCAAATTGTGAGCTGCGCGATGAAGAGTGACCAACGTAATTAGAACAGGCGCCTTTACCACCAACGAAGGTTTTTTTTTACTAAGTAAGGCCACTGCAGCAACAAGTTTCAAAGAGCCACCCAGTTTTATTATTACTTTTTTAGCTGCTTGCATCCACGAACAGATGCCCACTACAAGATCTCTAAAGTTGGTAGACGATCAGTGATAAGGCCAATTTAAGAACTGTTGTTGAACCAATGCATAGCTGTAACCTTGCGACTATACATATCTATGGTATATATGGTCACCTCTGAGCCAACACGCTAAAACACAACCAGCATTGGTAAAATCCAACACCTGCAGTTAGTGTTAACGAAGGGTGGCAGATGCTGATCGTTCGTCACATATATCCCACGAGCCACGCAGACTCTGTCTAGTTACTCTATCTTATTGTACTATACTGTAGAATTGCGAGGTATCTCTAGAAAATGCCTTTTTCACAAATTTTATCACATGCCAATTAAGGTGGCAGCTATAATGCCAGCTCATTTACCGTATGCTTTAGCTGCATAAACCACGCTAATTCCTTGCAAGCCCCTTTCCTTGTTCCTTGTGTTGTTTACAATCACATTGTACAACAAGCCTCCTGCAGCATAATATGCCAACCAAAGGCTTTAGTTTTGCATTTCGTATAAGAGGAACAAAGCATTGTGTTGTATAATAAGCTTCAGCTATACATTGTTACAAAACAAGTGCACTGAAAGTTGGACAGTCTGTATTGTATTATTGTAAACAGTTCTCCTAATAATTTCAGCTGTTCCTCCATAGTAGTGCCCAATCTTATACTTCTTTTTCAGAGACTTGTTGAAGACTAGGACTAGCACAGAAAAAAGCACAGGTAGCATTTCTGGATTCCGGATGGCATTGTGCTCAGGGGGGGGCAGTGGCTTGAGTACGCCATATCGGTCGGAGATTGCAGGAGACTTGGCCAACAACCGTTCGAGAACTCCAGAGCCACCTTCACCTGTTAACCAGGCTTCACAGTCCAGGTATGTCCTGGATTGCCGAAAGGGGTAATCACGCAACATTTCCAGCGTCTCCTTTTTTTTTTTCTTTGAATGAAGGTTTATATGCTGCAAACCAAAAGAGAAAAGAAATTGATTAATGTCATATCTCGCAGACAACTTTAGTAGACACAATATTAATGAGAACTAACAGACAATAACGCCAAGGAAAGTACAGGGGGTGTTATCTGTAGTATTTAGAATATAAATGTGAAGAAAGTAAAGTGGACGAAAAGATGACTTGCCGCCGGCAGGGACAACTTTAGTGTAAAACTAAAATATTTTATTGATCTTTTTCCCAACCATCGTAATTGCTGAGTGTGCGTCTTCTGCGTGAGAGGAGCGTGTGGTTGGGTTTACGTAAAACCTTATACCCATTTCAGTCTTACTAGCAGTTAAAATGTAGTTGCAACGAATCCCCTACAGAGTCTCCATTAGCCAAATTAATGTATTTACTGGCTGATTAAAGGTAAGCATTGGTGATTTTCCAAGGTCAGTGTATCTCAATGCAGATCTCTGGGTACATTCCCCTGCACACTTTCTTAATTCTTTCAAAACTACAGGCTTGATCGTTACGTAGATTTTTTACAAATTTTCTTGATTGCTTCGACACCTTTCCTTGCTCCATAGTTACCAGCTACATCGTGTTGTGATATAAAAGGTTACATATGCAGAGTGTGCTGGGGATGAATGACAGACAAGAGTATTCAGTAGGGGTGTGTGAATATTTGAAACTTCGAATATTCTATTTGACTCACAAGGGAGATTCACAAGGGCGGGGCGCTTTCCTGGAACGGCTAAGAAACTTGAAATTGGCAGTGAAAGTGGAGGGGGCATTTGCTTGGAATTTTATGATGTGTTGAGTGTGTGGCTGTTCTTGTTATGCGGAGCAATGGTGACATGCACACTGGTGCCGCTGCTTCCTGAACATACCAAGGAGCTATCCATCTTTCGGTTTATTACGTAAAAAACTGCATATAGTATGTGTTGCTGTAAAGCAGTAGTGTTGTACAATGCACCAATTTGCTGTACAACAAACTTGCTTTTTAAATGCGAAGCATTTCTTAACGAACCTTGGGAACTTTGAGCGTTTCTATCTACATATCTATCTATCTATCTAGGTAGTCTACGAATACGACAAGCGCCATCCACTGATGTTGGTCTACGTAGCACTATCCATGCCTACCAGCCTCGACGGCCTATACCTCACCAACGCGAAGGGTGACTTCCGGTTCCGACATGTCGCCGGCTTTATCGACAGACAATTTCTGTGCGAAATGACCGAGGTATCCACGATTTCCAACAGTTGCACTATACCTCGTACTTCACTACACATTGACACCTCGTCACCGCGATCACGACGGGATCCAATAGCAAGTCATGAGCAGCTGTTGGTGCTCACTGACCATGGTGATGATCACGTTGTTCAAGAACTGTCGGGAACCTCTTCCACACATGCACACGAGTTCGTGAAACGTGCGTACGTTCTCCATCATAGGGACAAGCACTACATATCAGCTTACTGCTTCTGGTGTTGGTAATACCCACGTTGCCGTTGGCAGCGTTACCCAACTGTAAACAACTGGTTATATAACTCATATACGGCTCTTCAACTTATATGCATGCGTATAAAATTTATACAAATCTTTAGCGCCACTTTGTAAAGTTTTGCTCGGTAAAAAAATTACGCCACAGTCACCTTCCCGCCGCACGCTTCGCATAACATCGACTCTCACGGTACGTGGGATCTGCCGAATTTTTTCATATCTGGTTGGTGAAAACAAATTTTGTTTCTTTTTTGCAAAAGTCGGCAATAGTTGTACTATCCGTATTAGAAAATACTGTTAAAGCTCCATATAATGAACTTCAGTATAATGAGATTCTCGGTATAACAAAGTATTTCACTTTTCACAACTTCATGTCTGCAGAACACCATGTATTTAAACACCTCAGTGTAACATAACGTCTTTGTCCATGATCTCAATGTAACAAAGTGTTTCTTAGTAAAGCGAATAGTTTACTATTGCGGCAGAGAAAGACCAGGGTGATAAATGTAACTTCTGCTTGGGCAAGTGGTCAAGTGATTTTCACGTTTTTGCTAATGCATTTTTCAAATTATGAGCTGCGCGATGAAGAGTGACCAACGTAATTAGAACAGGTGCCTTTACCACCAACGAAGGTTTTTTTACTAAGTAAGGCCACTGCAGCAACAAGTTTCAAAGAGCCACCCAGTTTATTATTACTTTGAGCCACCCAGTTTATTACTTTTTTAGCTGCTTGCATCCACAAACAGATGCCCACTACAAGATCTCGTTAGCAGACGATCAGTGATAAAGCCAATTTAAGAACTGTTGTTGAACCAATGCATAGCTGTGACCTTGCGACTATACATATCTACGGTATATATGGCCACCTCTGAGCCAACATGCTAAAACACAACCAGCATTGGTAAAATCCAACATCTGCAGTTAGTGTTAACGAAGGGTGGCAGACGCTTATCGTTCGTCACATATATCCCACGAGCCACGCTCACACTGTCTAGTTACTCTCTTATTTTAGTAAATGCCGACTATGCACTCTCGCATACTCTTTAAATATCAGAACTTCACCTTGTGCTTGTCAACAGTGTCTGTGAACGTTGATTCCAAATGCATCCGCGTATTTCATAGAGCGCTCCTGGACTTCATCTATGAAACTGAGTTCTATCTTTTTTATTTAGTTTATGCCGTAGGGCATACTGGAGCAAAAAACAAAACAAAAAACGAACAAACAATGGAGTTTTGAAACTGCTCTGCTGGTCAAACAGTGGCACGCGGAAGCATTAGACAGATCGTAGGGGCATCCCAGCTAAACACCGAAGTTCATGATTGAATTACGCTGTAATAGTGCACCTTGCCAAATTCACTTAATCTGAGAAGTGCTAGCATGGCACAAGTGGAAAGCTGAAGCGTGAGGCCCATGTGCTTGTCACGGCGGCTGCTGCAGCATACAAACCTTTCCCATGCGCGCTTGCATGCCCATTGGTGGCGCTCGTGTGCTTGAGAAAGGTCTCTTGCTGATCGCTTGTTGTGTCGCAGCCGCTAGCGTTCAAGTATACGGTGTCAAAACATGGCCATGGCGTGTTTCCAGCTTCCAAAATTGCATTTTGCACTTGCATTATACAAAATAAGAGGCTTTTGGTTATGTGGCTGGGTCTCAAGGGGATGGGGAATTGCTGGATGGGGCCTCATTTTGCAGACCACCTATTGCTGAACGTGTTAAATCGTAATTGGAAGTGAACAGGACAATCGAAAGCGCTCCGCATCCTGGTCTCTCTGCCCCCATCAACATTAGAAATCGGATATCTGATGAACTGCCTGTGTTATTTCTTAGGATTAGGTACAGACTGTGACTCAGGAATATTAACTGGTACAACTTCGTCAACACGCGAGAATGCAATTTATGCTTTAATCCCAGCAACTATGATTTTAAGTTCACTCGTGCTGCATTCATTTTTATTGTCGCCACAAGGATGTTTCTTCTAGTCCCTTTAGGAAAAGTCACACAAGATGCATGAAGAGAGTGTCATTTTTGGAACAGCGCAAGAAGCCTAGTCTCCTGCAAGAAATTATTGCTAATGTCCACAATTTATGCTCAAGAATCTCAGCAACTGTGATTTCTAAGAGCCCATGCTGTACCTATTATTGCGATAGCAATTATATGGGAACTTCAGGCATATTTTTGCCGTCGCCATTGTGCTCCTTTTATGAAGTCCAAATGGATAGATAACATTTCCCCACACATATGTTCTGTGTGAGAGAAAGCGCGTGAGCGCTGCCGACGAACGCCACTCAAGCGGAGATGAAACTAGCTGCCGTCCTCCATCGTGCGTGAAGCACGTGGAGTTGGAGCTGGAGGGGTGGCTGCGCGAGTCTGGCAGGCAATGTGTACTTTGACCGTCCGGGCACGGTTGCTCGCTGTCACACCTGCCATATCCTGTATCTTTAGAGGGGATCGCAGATGATTCATAGCTTGGTATGGGTTGTGCTCTCATCGCAGATTTTATTGCGATAGCAATTATATGGACAGTCTCGGCTGATTTTTGCCGTCGCCGTCGCCACCGTCATGCTGCGTATATGTATAAGTATGTATATATTACATCAATATCCCAAAGAAAAATAAATCAGAAAAATGCTTCCGAAGCGCGGAATCGAACCAGCGACCTCTGAATTCGTAGCGCGGTGCGCTAAGCACTACTCCACAGAGCGTACATCCCTCAGGTAGCTAACGGCGAGCGTTATATACACACCCTTTACCGTTTGCAGTCCTCCGAGACGCAGGCGCTTATAAGCGTTTCTTCATTACTAGCGAGATGGCGCTAGGAGCGCGGCGGGCGCACTTAAAGGTGTTGGCCAGCTCTCTCACTTCTTATATTTGCGCAGGCAGAACCTTGCCCTTTCGCTGTCTGCTCGCGCGGGCGCTCGAGCAAGCTACCGCAGTGTTCATGATTATCAGCAGATGGAGCTACGTGGTAGCTCTCACCGCGCGTCGCCTATGTGTAGCTAAAAGCGTTTCAGATGTCGTGCACGTAACGTATGTGTACTTTTCACGTTTGCGTATGAGAAGTCCCTACGTACGTGAAATTAAAACTGTCTAGTAGCTGCCGGGTAGTGATGTACGTACGGTAGTCGCAGCGCGTCCATCACGGGCCGCTCTTGCGGCGAAACTGTGACTTTTTTGTATTGAAGCCATAGGCAGCATGAAGGCCATTTGGCTAGCTGCAGTGGCTGCGTTTCCTAGAAGAGTGAGCTGCTAGCCTTACTTTCTGTAACACTTCATTTTGTTGCTATCACATTCATTGCTTTGCCTTTGTGGCGAAACTGGCTTTTTTACATTTATGCCAAAAGGCTTTTGCATTTAGTAATCTATATAAAAACGTCGCGGTTGTTTTCATACACGTGTGGCTACTTTTGTCTACTTTTACTGCCCTCGGCTCAAGTTGGCTAGTTATTGGCTTTTTTTCTTTAACAATTTTTGGCCTATTTTTCTTTTCTACCTGACAACCCTGGGCGGAGCATGTTACGAAAGTTTATCTAAGAGGTTCATTTACATGATCTTTGCAGAAGTTGTATTTTACTGTACTATATATTCGCATGTCAATGCATATTTTTTGCCATTTCAGTTTGCAGTGGCTGAGGGGTTCTGTGGGAAAAAATTCGGCCAGCCTGTCTGAGCTCAAGGCTTCTCTTGCTGCTGTTGCTCAGCAGTCATCTGTTTCTCAGCAGTCACCTCGGCGATCATCTGCTTCACTCCTCGGAACATACAGCGACACCGTAAGTGAAATTAAATTAATCTCCTCATATCAAGTCAAACCTTAATAAATGTACAACATATGTGCATACAACCATGTATAAATCTAAAATTTGGTTGGCTATGCTTTATTTCAATGTGTATCCTACTGCTATAGTCTAACCTCCTTATAATGAAGTATCATCACACTTACAAATATTCATTCTAAACATACACGTAGATATTGGCAGAAAGAAATCATGATCAGGTCTATGGCAAAAAAATATATATATATATGTCTAGCGGGGCACGCAATGGCGAATCCAGAGATGAGCTTTCTGTCTATCACTGGTTTAAATGTGTATGCCACTGATTTTATTCCTCCATGTGAACCGCACATGGACCCATATTCGGCTACCTCAACAGTAACGTTCCCACAGTAAAAGAACTTACTACTCTCTGTCAGTTACCCATAAAAAAAAACTACTACAAAAAGAATTTATTTTGCAACGTATAAGTTTCCTAGAAATTTCAGTCTTAAAGGGACCAACAGCGAATTTTTGTTACCTGTTTTCATTAGTGCAACGGAAGGCTTACTGGTCAGAGTGTTTAATCACAGAATAGTAGCGCGGAAAACACTGTGAAAGATCTATGATCAGAATTTTTCTATCTGCGGCGACTGTGAAGTCGTACACACAACACATGCTACAAACAGTGGGCAGTGAGCATGGTTTGCTGCGGATACGTGCACTCCGTGCACATGCCCTGCAGCTCGGCATGTTCCACTACTTGCCGTGAATGCAGCGCCGCTTCTCAGTGTCAACTCCTTTTTATCTCATAAGCAGCACAGAATAGAGTGGTGATGGATAATAGTCTACATACTCTAATTTTGGGCCCTCGTTCTGGTGCGCATGAAAGCATCAGGCCATGTACAGGATAGTGAACAACTCCATAATCCTGCTTCAAAGCTCTTCCATACCCATTTTTTATTACTTTTAAATGCGGTTCAAAAATATATATCAGACTCGGATCGCGAAAAAGATGCTTGAACCTGTCACTATAATTCACGTTCTTGTCTAAAATTTCGCAAATGTAAGAGCAACAGGCCTCACCTGAGTCCACTATGATTCAAGTTCAGAACAGATTATTAATCATTGTCATGAGAAGAAATTGGAGTGCATAGATAAAGTAGGCTGATAAAGCTTGGGAATGCAATCGATAGGAGCGATACTGAACTCAGGGTGTTAACCGACCGGGAAAACCGGGTATTCTCAGGGATTTTGGATAGTCAGGCAAATTGCGCTCGCATCAGGGAAAATCCACAGTAACTTTTTTTGAAAGGGAACGAAAGTCGCGGTAAAGCTGGCTCGACGTTTTGTGAACGCATTTTTCAAATCGAACGGCGGCTGCGGGGAAGGGGCGCACCTCGTCGCTCTCCTCGCCTTCGGAGCGGTGGAGTGGGAGCGAATCTGGCTAATGCGTGGCATGCGGGAACCATGAACCTCGGCACATTGTATCGCGCAATGTTAGGGTGTTCTGTGACTACGCTGTGTAGTTCTCAACCGCTATTCCACTGCCATTTCTGACTGGCCCCCATTTGCAGCTGTGCACACACTGCCATCTTCACGTCGACTCAATGCACAGTTTTTCTGAGCTGACAGCCCTGCTGCTAATGCAACAAAAGGTGCAAATAGAAGAGGTGGGTGGCAACGCCACCTTTTAGTAGTTCCTGTACCAGCTCACTGCGAGGTCATGGATTTCAGAAGTGTGTGCTAGAGCCTACTGATTTGCTATTGGTAAAAAGTAACTGCTACTACCTATATTGGGTTCTAAGGGAGACATATATTGACTACGCAAATTTAGAACTTTTACTAAGCCAGCACAGTCGAAATAAAGAATACCTTGGTATTCGTGTTGCTCCTCCTCCTTGACATCACACTAACGTACTGGAGTAGCCGTTAGGGCATGAAATTCAAGAATGAAACATCAGCCTGCATTTTATCGTCTGAAAAGCAGCCTACTATTATCACAAAACCATTGCCAACAGCGTTTTTAAGTTATACTTTAGAAGTGTGTCAACTAATTTAAGGTTTCTCTTTAGTGTCCTTTTAAGAGCACTGTGCATATATCGTGCGTGTTATGGTGCTCTGCACTATGCTGTGTGAAGAAGACATGAAACTGTTCGCACTACACATATTTAAGCTGTTGCTATTAATCGTGAGACAGGTGCCACCTTCTAATTAGCATACTTGAATGCACATTCTTCTTTCATCTGTATTCAAGTTGTGGCAGTCAGTAAGCATTCTTGAATCAACGTTTGTTTTCTTTGATGGTTTTTGTTTTGAAATACTAGTCTGGATCCATACATTCATATCGTCCGCGTACTCAAGGCTCCAGAGGTATTACACCTGGCTCTTCTTCAAAGGTATTGAAGACTCCCGAATTATTTCGGAAATGGTAAGTATTGTATGCTTTTATGCTTTTTTTTTCTCCTGTGGTACACCTGACTTTCTTTTCTGAGATGGTATGCTGCAGTGAAATACTGAAACCTTCTCATTGTGTACACTAAGAAAAAAATGAAGTATTTGGCGAGTATTTCTGCCACGCGACTACTATAATCGTCATCCACCTCGTGTTATCACTGCGGTCCTGGCACTTCCCGGTCACGAACAGCATGAGCGTTATCAGCCTGACATAGCATTCTCGATAGGAAAGGGACGAGAGCCGGGTTTTCAAGAAAGAAAACGCGAGCAAGCCAGACGATTATCGTTGTGTGGCAGAAATAATCCCCAAATACTAGATTTTTTTCTTAGATTGTAACTTCAACCATTTGTTCAGGTTTGATGCTCAGGCGAGGTGTGCTACCCCCTGACCTAAACCCTGACTTCACTTGTGCCTGTGCAGTGGATTGCATTGTGTAGCCAATGGCTGTGCTTGGATAGATTTAATACCAGGCGTGCGTGAATTGGGGTGCAGGAAGTTAATGAAAACATTTTCAAATGGAACATGGTTGTTGTAGGCTAAAGGGCGAGGCATTATAAATTTGCGATTATGTAATGAAATTAGTGATTCAAGAGAACGGTGATGAAAAGCTGTTGTCCTTGGCAGCTGTTAAAACATGTAGGAGGTGTATATACAGAAGGCATTAGCTCTAAAAGGACACAAACGGTGTTTATCAGACTATGCTATCATTTGTTTACTAGTTTTCCTTACCGCAGTTGCAAGAGATTCTGTACTATGCATGCACTTGGTAGGGGTAGGAAAAGTAGGGTTTTTTTGACAAAAAAAAAAGTTAAGCCAGTTGCACACCTGTGCAGTCCGAGTATACAGCGAAGCTAGCATGCAAACACCACCACCTGGCAAATGCAAATTGAGTTCTTTCGTTTTTTTTTTCATCTTCTTTCTGAAGCAGAATTGCAAGTTGGCCTAGTTGGTGGGATGTTCATTGTGGAATAACTAACACCCTTTTCTTCTGTCTGTCTCTATTTTAACCTCGTTGTGCTGTTAGTTATTCCACGATGTTCTTCTTTCTGATTTCTTTCTTTCTTTCTTTCTTTCTTTCTTTCTTTCCTTCTTTCTTTCTTTCTTTCTTTATCTTGTTCTACATCCTCTTCCTTTTTCTGTTTTTCTTTCTTTCCTTATCTCTCTATATTGCCCTCTCTCCTCCTTTCCCACCTCCTAACCCTCACATCATTCACCCCCACCCCTTGCTATGCTATACTGTACATGGTTGTGCTATGGTTTGCCCTATCACCTCCTTCTTTTCCTACTCCTCGCCCTAACATCAGTCCTCCTCATTCTCACTTTTCTTTTTCACCTCTTATTAAACTATACTATACAAGGCTAGGCCATGCTTTACCCTCTTCCTTTCCTTCCTCACCTCCTCACCCTCACTTCCCTTTCACTTATCTTTCTATATTGCCCTCTTTCCTCCTTGCCCTCCTCCTAACCCTCACATCACTCCCCTCAACCTCACTTCTCCTTCCCACTATACTGTACATGGTTATATTATGGTTTACCCTCTCATCTCCTTTCCTTCACCCTAACTTCAGTCCTCTGCACCCTCACTTCCCTTTCCCACACCCCTTGCTAAATTAAACTCTACAAGGCTATGCCACTCTTTACCTTCTCCCATCCTCCTTCCTCACCCTTGTATCACTCCTCACCCTCACTTCCCTTTCCCACCCCTCTTGCTAAATTAAACTCTACAAGGCTATGCCACTCTTTACCTTCTCCCATCCTCCTTCCTCACCCTTGTATCACTCCTCACCCTCACTTCCCTTTCCCACCGCCTTTGCTATACTATAGTACACTAGGAGCTGCTTGGCACTTGCCCACTTTCTGTGGTGCAGGTCACGTGAACTGGCGGAACGAAAACCTTAAACAGCTCCGCTGTTAATAGTTTAAGTACGTGTGAAAATACTTTGCCTCTGTCACAACCTCATTGCAACACCACACCAGCTACATAATTACCGCAGCTTTGCTCGTCTTTTTGGCCACACCCAAGCCTTCAGTGTATCTCTGCTTACCGTACTGCTTCCACATTCAGTCAATAAGTGTAATGAGCTCACTTATAATATTGCTAACATTAACAGTTTTGTGGCATTTAGAATAGCTATAGTACTAACCACCTGTGACTTTTGTAATATATACTAAGCAAACATGTTTTTTTTTCAGTCATGTTGACCTATTTATTAAGGACCTTATTCGGCAGATTATGAATTGTATAAGTGTTTTTATTGTTGCACTAAACCCTTATTTCACTACATCCGATATATTTAGCCATTTTGTTATGCCGAATTTTTTTTAACAGCGAGCTGTTTAAGCTTGAGTTCTGTCCGTGGCCGGCGCCGCTCTAAACTCAGTGCAGCTGTACAAAGCTAAGTAGAAGCATAGCATAGCCATGTATAGTATGTACAGTAGACTCTCAGTAAATGGAAATCTGTTAAACGGAACTGCTGCTTAAATGGAACAACTGACTCCAATATGATTGGTTTCGTACATGAATTTGCACCCCTGTTCACCTCTCAGTAAACAGAACACATTTTCCTGGTCCCTTCAGGTTCCGTTTAATGAGAGTCTACTGTATAGCCAGTGGTGGGAAAGGGAAGGTGAGAAGTGTGAGGGTGAGGAGGATGGAAAGGAGGGAGAGAGGGATAAAGCATAGCATAGCCATATATAGTATAGCAAGGGGTTGGTGGAGGGGAGTGAGGGTCATGAGGAGGAGAGAGGGTAAAGCATAACCTTGTATAGTATAGAAAGGGTGGGAAAGGGAAGTGAGGAGGAGGGTACAGCATAGTTTAGCGGAGGCGAGTTGGGGGCTGCAGACATGCAGGTGGTCAAGGAGAAGGGGTGTGACATAAGGATTACTTTGCACTCTATCGCTGAGGCTTCCCCTCTGTTCCTTGGTGTTTACGACGTTGAGTTAAAGCCACACATAACTTTTTCTTTTTAACAATTCCTTTGCGCTTGTGCCCCTCGCCCCCATCCTCACATAATGGAGCCCCTGAGGAATTTTCAAATAAATAAATATTGCTATGCTAAAGCTTTTTGTTATTTAGAGTTGTTGGCATGTCTGAATAGCAAAGACATTACTTGTAATTAGTGCTGAAGTATTCAGCAGAAAACACACTCAGTGACACACACTCAAGTACAAAGTGTAACAAGTAGTTGTTCACTTCTTTCCATGCATTCTTTGATGGCATGAAAGAGAAACAAAAACATATTCCTTCATCAAAATGCCGAAGACGATTCCGGTATCAGTTTTTAGTTAATATTATTTCTCATAGCTTGCTTTTGCAGTACTATAGCGGCTATAAAGCTGGACTCCAATAGGAAGCTCAAAAACTCTATTTAAAACTCCTACCTCCTCAGTTGCCCATATTCAGCGTATGCAAAACACTTAGGGTCTCCAAACATTTGCAGCCCCTGTTCTTAAACTAGTGTGTTTGTTATCATTTGCGACCTTTTGCATGCATATACAGTTGCTTTTATGGTTGTGCTTGATTTCATTCTGACGATTTCATTTAAAGCCCTGTGAAACTAAAGCCCCTATACAGTAAAAGCTCGTTAATTCGGATTTCTAGGGACCGGAAAAAATGTCCGAATTAACGAATGTCCGAATTATCGAATGGTCGAAATAAACACAATAAATGCACGAGTTTTTTCAACATACCTTTACTTAACAAAGTAATCGCGGATGCTTGTGTTTTCGAGCAGAAATTCGCGCGGACACAATTTTTCTGAACCCTTCAAGGTGCTCAGCAGCTCGTATGATGTCTGCAGTACCACAAAAGTTTCACCCGTCATCCACGCTTTTCGGTTGGCACGGTTAATCCACGGGAAGATTGTTGATGTTCTTAAAGCAGCGTGGCTTTTGAACCTTTCCGATAACGAAGAAGCGGCAAGCGCTCTGTTCCCGTCACGTTGGGGGATAAAAGTACTTGGGCCGCTTCGCCGGCGTTGCCATCGGCGGAGAGTGCGGTTCGCACGAGAAGGTCGGCACAAAAGCACCAGCAACGATCAAGCTAAAGGAGCCGTACTGAAACTTTCCTCGATAAATCGGCGATCAACGATGCAGCACCCCAACGGGAACAAAGCAACAAAACCCACACGCGAAAAAAGGCGTTCAACCAGTCTCAATCCAAGCCAAGTCGATAATTGATGTCCATGGCGATGCTGCGTTTGAGCTTCACTTTTGTTCCGATGTGTTCTTTTTTCGTTTTCGAGCATCGCCAGCGGCCCGAAAGTCGCCGAATTATCCGATTTGCGGTCAAATCTGTCCGAAATAACGAGCGCCCAGTCTCATAGAGTGATGCGTATATTTACAGGGACCAGATGACGTGTCCGAATTAACCGATTTTCCGAATTAACGAGAGTCGAATTAACGAGCTTTTACTGTACTTCGTAAAAGTACCGCCATCTGCTCTCCCCTCCGCCGCCTCCTCTCCTGCGCGCCTTTCCCGTGCGACGGCGGCGCCCCCTCGAGCGCTCCACGTGGACGCGTGAAGCTTTCAGGCCGGTTGCGTGCTGGCGCTGCCACTTTAGCCACAGCCTTTCTAGTCCAGCCGTGGCTGCATGCCATGTCTCGCATACAGCTGTGTGTAATGATTCTCTTTATTTCTGCGTTCATTTTCTCAGTTCGTGTGAGTGTGCGCACCATCTAATTCCCTTATAGCGCGCCAAAAGAGCTGCTGCAAGCCATGTAACAATTTGTAGCAAATTGCACGTCGCTTAAGGTTCTTTTCGGAGCGTATAGTGTTTCCCTGTGTATGTGGCGCGGATATCAGTAACTGGAACTCTTATCACTGGAAGTAACTGGAAATCTTATCACAGCAGCTAAACACCATAAGCGTCGGAGAACGTTATATCATGAATGACGTTCATAAAAATAAGCGCATGGCAGCGCTTTAATTGAAAATTTATTGCTTTGATCTACTGCGCGTCAAAGAGGCATCTGCTACAACTACCACAGCGTTTCGAAACTTGTGCGCTAAGTACGACGCGATAATTTGGGATGACACGCCGGCCGATGAGCCGTGGTCCGCTGAACTAAAGCCCCGCTCATGTTCCGAATTTGCTGAAAGTTCCTACTGTCGCCCAAAAGTGGTTCGCCAAATTAGACAATATGATGGAGGAGCTGCACGTAAATGCACAGCTTTTGATAAATTCTGCGCGCTAGGTTTTTTTTTTTTTTTTTTGCTATCGCACTTTCATTCCGACGCTTGCTCCGTCTTCGCCCTTCCGTCCGCACATCACAGTGAAAGGTTAGTAGAATGTGTGGAACACAACCTAGTGTTGCAGTGCACGACACTCGTTCTTTCGGAGTTAATAATATGTGGGGTTTTACGTGCCAAAACCGCGATATGATTATGAAGCACGCCGTAGTGGAGGGCTCCGGAAATTTCGACCATCTGGTGTTCAAGACAGTCACTTGCTCGAGAATGTGACTGCCTTGGTGCATGACAAATTACACAAAATTTCGCGTGACATTGAGTAAGTAATACACCATATATGTCACACGGCAAAGCAAGACGCCTGTCAAGAGTAAAAACGCACGAGCACTTACCTCGCAAAACCGCGCCGATCTCTGCTCGAAGTTTGCTCGACCTATTCTAGGGAGCCAGACTTTGCTACGACCTGCATTCTTTATTCCTCGCGGAATGGCAAAAAACTTTTTCCCTTGGGTGTCACGGTTATGGCAGCCAAACGCACAGCAGCCCGGCATCGCGACAAAACGAGCGAGGCACACACGTGCACTTAACACTTCGCGCATTTCACATGGGGCGAACACACAGCACACTGCACGTTGGAACGTTCAACATGGCGCCGAGAGGCGAAGGAAAGAAAATACCGAGAAAGAGGGGGCGCGGCTACCACGTGACCGCAGCCGCCCTATCAGAGGCGTGGAGAGGAGGAAGCGGCGTAGATCAAGAGAAAGCTGTACTTTTCCGAAGGTAGAGGGGCTTTATGTGAAACAGGTTTGTGGCCTTATTGTCTGGCCCTTCTGTTGTTTATTTTTTAATGGATCCTGCAGTCCTGTTGAGGCACTTTAGCAGGGTGGGAATTAGTCGGGAATAGGACGAAAATGAAAATTTGGCAGGTATACAATATTTATGAAAAACAATCAAATATGGAAGGAAAATACAATGAGGATCTCAGTCGAGCGTTACAAGCATAATTATGCAATACTACCTAATGCTGAGAAAAAAGTGTTATTGAAATAAAATGATAGGAAACCGGAACAAACTTGGTGGATCGTTATGAATACAATACGAATATTTCAAAGAGGGGGTTGTAGAATGTAGTCATGTTGAGAACGTTGAACTACAAAACCAGAAACTAATCCAGTGAGTCCAACGTTTCACGAGATGGTTGTTGAACATCATTTGTCAGTTTGTTCGTCTCTTGTAGTCCTCGGGGAAAAAAAAGGCAAGTTTTTAAAACACTAATTGCGCAATAGAAAGTGTATGATAGTGTGGTTGTGGCCTTGCCTTGTGGAAAAAAAAACAGAACATAAAGATGATGGTTTGTTGATGTCTATACTGTAGTGCTGCCTTGTCACTGAGTTCCAATGATAATGGCTATTCTATCCTTCTTACAGCAAGGATGAGCCATCACTTTTCAATGTGCGATTGCAGCTTAGTGATGACAGTGATGGATCCGAAAACGAAAAACGAAAACCAGGTAAGGAAATGCATGTTTTAAAGATTCAGCTATGTGGTGAAATGTTCCATTTTCTTTGTACACATTAGCTAGAAAACAAGAATTTATAAAGCTATAACAAAAGCAATGTCAAGTACACTACAACTAGCCGATGAGTAATCGAAGTCTGAGCAAGTGGGGTAATGCCTTTGTTTTGGTTGGTCACCTTCTAAAATGTCTCTGAAACACTTTTTGAACGTATCATAAAGATTTATTTAACCTAGAGCCAACAACCAGTTGTACAGTGCACCAAGCACAGTCCCGTAGCTCAAGCTTCTGCTGCGCGCTCAATGCACCAGTGTTCATCTTTATTACAATACTATTAAGAAAACATTGTCGATCTGTAGGCAAGGCTCCTGTGAGCATCTGAGCTAAATATTGTACTGCATGCAGCGTGGAATTTGGAAGCTTGTGTCAAAAAGTGCCAAAAATTGTGCACTTCACTATTACAGTAGACTCTTGATAATTCAAACATTCGATTAATTCGAACAAGTTTAAAATATTTGGTTGGCCTGCTATGATTTCAATGTATTTGAAAGCTGCTTAATTCAAACTGTTTCATTGCATAAATTCTGTTAATTCATACTTCTAGCTTGTTTGTACTGGAAGATCTCTGTTGCCTTTGTTGCTTCCAGCTGAATATTTGTTTTCTTATATTGCTAATAGTTGCAAATAAAGTCTATTCCCAACCTGGAGAGTGGCCAAAGTATCCAAGCCACACACACCAAGAATTGTGTATTGAGAAGACAGAAAGAAAAGAAAAAAAAAAAGCGGGGTGTAGCTTGTACTAGGGTGTGTCCAGATAAGATTGAACACGAGGTGCCTGTCACCATTCCAGATTTGGATGAAATTTACTGTAGGTCTAGGCATTATATCCAGAACAATGGTTTCAAAGTTCGTTTCGCGAAAAAAAATTTTGTTCGCCTGAAAAAAAATATATACAAGTTTTGGCCGCAAAAAACACTTTTCCGCCAATTTCGCGATTTCTGAATTTTGAGCGCGCCTAGGGAAAAAACGGTGCACTTCTTGGTCACAATATTTATTCCCCTTAAAGAACAAGTGAAATACAATCTTATGAGTCTATTATTTCTTTTGCTTTTCGAAGCACTTTTGAAGAAAAAAAATCCCAAACTTGGCAAATCGCACAAGAAACCTGTGTTTCAGGAATTTATTGCTGCAAAGAAGTAAAAAGTGAGAATAATAATCGGTACATATTAACTTTGATACCTTCGATTTCTCTTAAAATAATTTTTGTGGTTTTATTGCGCTCCGTTTTGCTCGATGATTGGGCTGGAATGTGAGTGATTTACGAAAAACGCCCAACTTTGAAAATAGTTTTCTCAAAAAGGCCATTTCTAATTTATTGAAAAATCGCTCTTATTGAAGTCAAGGACGTCATCTACCATTCTGATGAAAAAAACATTGCATTATTTTGGTTGCTAACAAGTTATAAGGCGTCAAATGTGACTAAGTCAGTTTAGCGGCCGCGTCGTTTGTTACGTGCTGAAACTGGGATATTAATTGTCGAAAATACTTCTACGTGACATAATCACAAATCAGCAGCTCCATACCAACAAATGCGCAGCCAGGTGTCATGGTTCAGCAAGCTTTGTCTTGCTATCAGCCGCTTGACAAACCCGCAGCAGCGGCCGCTCGATGCTGCGGGAACTCGCATTAGATGAGTGCCGCTTCGACTGCGGATGAGCTCCGCTTGCTCACCAAACTACGCTCAGAGGACAAATGAGTGAAGGAATGCATCACTGTGAAAGTTAAAGGCTGTTAAGTTCAAACAAATGTTATTACATTCAACGAAAACTCTGCCGGAAACTTTCATAGTGAGCACAATACAGCACGCACATATTTTTTCCCCTGCTGTTATGCCCGCAGCCGCAATATAACGTGATAAACGCTCAGCTTGCGTTGAATATTATATCTGCAGACGCACAACAATACAGTATTGTAAAAGCGGTGCTTTAATGAAGCAAAGAACTTGGACACACTTCTTTTCACAGCCGGCTGACACAAGTGTTGCACGAGATGAACAACTGCAGTTTGACTTGTTCGACCATCGGAAGCACGTATGACAGCTTTCTTTAGATGTCAATGGCTTGCTTTTGTGTCATATATTGCTGATAGTGAACTTATCTTCAGGCCATCAGAAGAGAGGAAGCAACACATGAGCGCACTACTGTAGGCGGTCACTGCAAAATTGCCGGCAGAGATTTCATTGTATAATATGGCTTTTGTTGGCACTTAACAACCTTTAACTTTCACAGTGATGCATTTCTTCTCTCGTTCGTCTTCGGAGCGTAGTTTGGTGCGTAAGCGGGGCTCATCCGCAGCCGAAGCGGCACTCATGTAATGTGAGCGCCTGCAGCATCGAGCGGCCGCTCCTGCAGGTTTGTCAAGCAGCTGATAGCAAAACAAAGCTTGCTGAACCATGACACCTTGCTGCGCATTTGTTGGTGTGGAGCTGCTGATTTGTGAATATGTCACGTAAAAGTATTTTGAACAATTTATATCAGAGTTTCGGCCCATAACGAACGACGCGGCCGCTACGCTGACTTGGTCACATTTGACGATATATAACTTGTTAGCAACCAAAATAATGCAACGTTTCTTTTTATGCAGGATGGTAGATGACGTCCTTGGCTTCGATTTAAAAAAAAATAAAAATGGCCTTTTTGAGAAAACTATTTTTAAAGTTCGGCGTTTTTGGTAAATCACTTACGTTTCAGCCCAATTATCGAGTAAAACGGAGCGTGATAAAACCACAAATTATTTTAAAAAAGAGCGAAGGTATCAAAGGTAATATGTACTGATTTTTATTATCTTCACTTTTACCTGTTCGCAGCAATAAATTCCTGAAATACAGGCTTTTGTGCGATTTGCCAAGTTTGGAATTTTTTCTTCAAAAGTGCTTCGACAAGCAAAAGAAATAATAGACTCATAAGATTGTATTTCACTTGTTCTTTAAGGGGAATAAATATTGTGACCAAGAAGTGTACCGTTTTTTCCCTAGGCGGGCTCAAAATTCAGAAATCGCGAAATTGGCGGAAAAGTGTTTTTTGCGGCCGCAACTTGTATATTTTTTTCAGGCGAACAAAATTTTTTTTCACGAAACTAACTTTAAAACCATTGTTCTGGATGTAATCCCTAGACCTACAGTAAATTTCATCCAAATCGGGAATGGTGACCGGGACCTCGTGTTCGATCTTATCTGGACATACCCACTAGTGACTCAAGGCTAAAGACACAGCGGAGCTGATTGGCACCTAGCTGGTCCTGGCGTTTTGAGGTTATGCCAAAGTTTTGAATCGTGGATCTGCATGCGGCTGTTCCACGTCGCTGTAAAGCATTTCAACGTGGCCCTTTGCGGCAGTTCATCATGATTAATGTCCGCGACGTGGCTCTGCAGCGACCTCACGTTGAGCAAGGCCAGCATAAGATAGTCTTCCCCGTCAAAGGTGGCCTGACAAGCTCGGCTAACACGCTGAGGAAAAATGAGTGTAGGTTCGCAGCTGATGCTCCCTTGGCTTGCCTGGGACAGCGGAGCTGTTACGTACCTCTGAGTTTTGAACTGCTAAATACAGTTGTCGAGTTGCACACTGTCATGACATTGGCTAATAATTTTATTTCCTAACAAAATTTGTTCGATATATCCCGTAACAGGTAAATTCTACGTTGTTAAAATGAGGTTTTAAATATATTGGTTTCTATGGGGACTTTCAAGGGGAATTGAGATTTGCTCGTTATATGGGACTTCCAAGGGGAATTATGATTTGCTCATTATATCAGTTATTTCATTATAGACCGTCTTGCTGTATACAGGTTGTTAACGTGGTTTAACTGTATTAGTACCACAGTGTGTTGGACCGGCATTTCTTTCGGGTTCATGTGTTGCATTCAGCCACTGTGAGGGTGACTTCTTCAAAGGCGCAGCATCAAGCCACAGTCGCCCGATCTCAAATTCAAGGAAATTGGTTTTTCGTTTTGTGTGTGTGTGTGTTATTGAAATTAGTTTTTTTGTACTACCGCATTGTTCAAACATTCTTCCAGCACTCCTCGTGGAAAAAAAAAAGCCTTTGGTGACTTTACTGAAAAGGTCAAATTCCAATTTAACGAAGTTCCAATATAATGAAGTAACATAACTTGCCGATTTTGCAGAATTTGTTATATCGAGGTTTAACTGTACTTGCAGCATAAAAAAAATTATTCCTGCATTTGTGTTCCTTACACTTTGCAGTATCCAGCCATATGTGAGTACTAATATTCTGGCTATGACTCTACAAACAATAGATTAGTTTTAATTATCTCTAGAAGCATTCAGTGAACTTAAAAAGTAATTATATTTTTGAAATAAGCATGAAAAACTGTCTAGATGACAATTTTTATTCAATTTAGTCAAAGAATCTTTTTTTTTTTTAATTCTAAGCACCACTTACCCTCTTACGCTTTCAGTGAGGAGTTATAAGCCTGCCTTGTGTAAGGCTCTCACTCGGTAAAAACTAAAAACAAAAAAAAAAATTGGGGGCCTTATAGGTCTAATACCTCTGTCACACGGTACGTTCACTATCATTTGGAGTAAATTACATACACACCAAATTTCATTGCGACCTGGCATTCCCAATATGTATGGCTATGAGAAATGGCATTAGAATTGATAGCAGTGTCTGCTAGCAGACTTCTATGGTAAGAAAATGTGATAAATCATGTTTTAGTTGACAAATTTCTACTCTCTTCCATGATTAAAATTCATGCCACCAAAAAACCTTGATGCGTCATCGATACTTTGCCGACACAGTGGACGGTTTTCAAGAAACATGGCCAACAGAAGCCGTCAGCAACTGTGGAAAAAGAGTATAGTTGTGTAATTGCTTTGAATATTGCGATGTATGCCAAAAATGATTAAGAAACAACAAATTAATGCAAATGTTTACTCTGATTACCTTTTGTTCTCTCTTGTCGGTCTTGTAAATTTTTGCCAAGTCTCTGTCATCAAGATTACACAAGCTGTGTGTTCATGAGTTCAATAAACGCATTCAGGGGGTGAATGTCATTAGCTGTGAATGGCATTAACGTATTATCTTATTTGCTTTGAATAATACGAAATGTGCCCTGTGGCAAGGCTATAAATATGACACTTCGCACTCATATTTTTAGATACGCTTCCCAGAGGCAAAAGTTCTCGAGGAAATCCTTTGCAAAAAGGGAACTGTGAACGTTTGTTATAATGCACCTTTTATGTCGCTGCACAAAAGTTTGTAATTTGAATTTATGGTTGTGTTTCTTCTTTTTTTTCTTTTTTTTTTCAGGTTTTTCAGATGTCCCAGTCAAGCGTGGCAGTGGCTGTCCCAAACGCTTTCCTTCCACAAGCACTTGCCACAAAAGGAACCCTTCAAGTTCTGTTCCACCTCAGAGCTCAGTTCACAAACTATCTGCTGCCAAGGGGCCCTTGTCTGGCATGCGCAAGAATGGGGCATACTCCAGTCAACCACAGCAGCTGCAGCAGCAGTGCCCTTCAATGAGGTAAATCTTGTGATGTTACCATGAAATTCCGAGCAAGCGCCCCACCCGAGCAAGTACCCCTTCCAATTTCACTGCAAAGTTCAAATTTCCATGCCGTTCCGGGAAAGTGCACGCCCCCCCTCCTCCCACGCACACCCTGATTTATGCGCTGTGTCCATGCAACGCTGGCCTGCTTTCATCCCATCCAATCCTGCTTAGCAGCCCAACCTCTGAGTGCCTGCGCCTCAAATTTGTCATCCAAATTTGATTTTTCTTTTTCCGACAAAATGATTGCACCCTGAACTTAGCGCAAGACACCCATAATGATTATCCGGGTCCTACGAGCAAAAGAATTGCCTTTGAGATCAGTATTCCACAATGGTACTTACGACGGCATCATAGCAAAAGTAAGGCATCCGAGATCTGTGTTTCTTAGAGTTGTTGCATTAACTTGTCGTCAGAGGTGCTTCCATGCCATGCTTCCTGTGGTCTGATCCCTTGCCTTTGTGTTTCTTGTGTTTGTGAGGCATCATTGTGATGCGCCGTGCCACGAACGAGAGTGAGAACACTCTGAGGAAGTCCACATGCACTCCATTTTCTGGTGGGAAAACCTTGCTGCTGCCATCTTGAATTTTAGTGCCGTTTTGGGGTGCTATTCTGGACACTGTCCGATTCCGCCATATTGTCAAATTTTGCAATGGCGGCATTTTAAGCCAATCAGAGAAGCCATAGCAGCCCTTTGGGCTAATTAGGGTTGACCAATGGCGAAATCTGACAACATAGTGAAATTTGACAATGTCCAGAATAGCACCCCCATCCACTTTGCTGGTAATTTCGACTTGCTGAGGAGGGGGCACTTTTTGGGGATTTTACGGTACTACTTCATTGTGATTTTACTCCATGCACCAGCATGTTGGGTCTGTAGAGCAAGGTATGTGCAGTATCTGGCAAAAATAATCCTGAGATATATTTGGCTGCACACCTGTTGTGCAGCCAGATATACATCAAAAAGCCCCAAAAGTGCAGCCACATGGAGAGCAGGGTTGCCAATGGTGGCTACTTTTCGCCAAATTGGCGAATTCGACAGGCCCGTGGCGACCTAAAATTATGAATGGCGACATGGCGAATTTTTGGCGATTTTCGGCTTAGGTCTCCACTGAGTTATGCATCCTAAGCTCAGTGTCTTCCCAATGAATGAGCGGCAATCTTCTCTGTATTTTTCTTGATTTTAGACCCACGAGTAGAATGTGCATATTACGCGTCATTCGATATGTCCGTCCTGTAACTCGTATGTATCTCCTCAATTCATCTAGATGCAGGAGGTACTGGAACGTCCCCCAGCGACATTCCAGCAAAATGTAAGTCAGCGGACTGCCTTGCAAACCGCGAGAGGGCAGTGTCTGACTATGAGTTTATGACTTTAGGTGCTTTAAGCTTCTCTAAAGTTTCGCTTTTGAAGGGGTTAGACGACTGGTTCGCCACGTGTTCCGACCATTTGTTCTGCCAAAGCTCCAACTGCTCTGAATAGCTTCGCGACTCATTCACTGTTGCACTACCCCCAATTCAGCTCGTAAAGACTGTTTTGTAATAGCTGAGATAGGCGGATGCGCGGCTATTTGTGCAATAAAAAATATTTATTGAGGCGTTGTCCATTGTTCTCTGTGAGCATGTACAATGAAAATAATTGCTATATAACATTTTACAATGTCTACCTGTTCGCATCGGATAGCACATTGGATTGACGCGTGTAGATATAAGTGACTATAAGAAAGAGTCGGTGGCGTCCGGTATCATATTAGTTCACACTGAAAAGGTGTAAGACTCACTAATAATGAATAAAGTTCCTGTAAGAATTCTGTCGTGTTACCTTCAATAAACCTTTTTATCCTTTTAATTCACATGCGGGTGAATTAAAAGCAAAGCTTACACGGTTTTTGCCCAAGGTTTACCACACTTTTACCTTTGAAACGAGCGGACAGGGATGGAAGAATATCATGAACGTTTTATTCATTCAACCTTGCGCCACCACTCACATCTTGCGTCTAGTCAGAGAAGCAGCACCATGCACTCCCATGGAGAAGCGGACGATATGACTGGCATTGACAAACGTCAATATAATTGAAGTGTCTTGGATGGTACTGTATTCTACGGGGCTATATGTGAGTGGAAATTTTCATTACTAGGCATGCCACGCATATCTATAACGGCAACTTTTTTGGCGAAATTTGTAAAAAAAAATGGCGACTTTTGGCGACTTTTTGCTCGTCGTTTGGCGACATTTACTCGAAAGTCAGTGGCAGCCCTGATGGGGAGCATATAAATGTGTGATGGTAACAGGTCTTTAATAATATCTAATCACTTGTACTGCTTGCACATCGTTTGTTTGACAGCTTTAAAGCACTCACCAATGTTTAAGGATCCAAGTGCAAAGAACATAATGGCTTTTAGTATTTGTTGTGAAATGGCATGGGGATGACTGACAGCAAATGCACAAAAAATGAAAGCTGAGAAAAGAGAGCTCAAACAAATGGAGCTCAAAGCTAAGAAAATGGAACTCGGAACAAAGCTGGTTTTATTTTTCTTTGGAGAAATACAGCACTGTGGCTACTATGAGCTCTGATCTCTCCTCTTTATGATGATGCCAAGATGGCGGCAGTGTGCCAAGGGAAAGCTGTAGGAAGGCACAGCGCGACTGAGACAAGGGATGAAGTACACACACCACACACGAGCACTGACTAACAAATGGATTTATTTTTCACCAAGATAGCCTTATCTTGGTGCACATAAACTTAACAAATGACACACCAGTTGGTAAACAGAAATGGTCGTATGTGGTCTATCAAACAAGATACACCAAATATAGAAGAACATGTTTTCTCTCTTTCTTTTTTCAAGAGCCATTTGAGCAAGGTAACAAAATAACAAAGCCCAAGAATCGACACTTATAAATAACTGATTTCTAAAGCTGCGGGCATTATCACTATGCACACAGTTGTTAGTTCAATGAACATGCAGGCGCCTGAAGAAAAGGAGAAAACGTGAACACTTCCAATGGTGAAACACTGATGAAACTAAATAAAACTATATCAAGGAACTCGATCTCGGCGTCATTCAATAAAATGGAAGGCCTGCTTACGCAGTTGTCAGACGATTTTTTAATAAAAAGAAAACTTCACTAATTTCTCGCCTCGTCCTGTCATTTGATTTCCTTAAAAATATAGGTAGGCTACATCAAGCAAAAATTCTATTTTTTATTCTATTGCTAAAAAGTATTACAGTGAGGAGCAAAACCATGCAGTGATGAGTGCGTAGGAGCACTCGAAGCCATTTAAAAATAACACCAAAAACTTTGCCTCCTGACAAATGCAAGGGCTTGTTTAGATGTCGTTTTCTATCATAATTATTGCGTGCATGTACTATTTTTTTTTTTAATAAATATGGCTAGACATTCATATTCTGCCATTTTCATAAGTTGTAATTGCAAATTTTCCCACCAAGGGTGCTTTTGTAGCGTAGTCTGTTTTTTTGTTGTGAGCACTTTCTGCAGGTGTTTTTAACATAGAATGGTGGTTTTTTCAACATCACTTTTCTGAAAAATATTGAACCTAGGTGGACCTTTTCTTGAAAACTGTCAGACTAATTGTGCTGAAACTTTGAGATTATACCGAAATCTCTTTTAAACAGTCTGAACCTGAAGCTTTGAAAACATGAGTTATAATTAAAAAGAAAAAGATCAATTGGAAAGTCTTACGGTCTGTGACAAGTCAAGCCAATATTCCTTCTTCTGATAAGATTACTGCAAGAACGCATTCTTTTTGGGAGAGATTAAAGCCAATATTATGGGGCATTAGTTCGTGAAATTTCACGGTCATGCTGCTTTTTGTTTCTGAGAAAAGTACATTCAATTTAACACCCCAGCCTAATATTAGGTTCTCATATAAGAAAAAGAAACGTATAAGAAAGGCTGCAGGAAAAATGTTACACCATGTAAAGGCCAAAAGCATTCTTAACACGCAGAATTTTACAATAAAATATGGAACTGTCGAGATAAAACTAAAACATGACCCATTTACCCTATGGACCTTGTTAATACATTCCCGTTTCATACAATTGCCTGGCACCATTTGCAATTAGAAATCCAAATATAAACTAATGTAGTTACACTAATTTCTTTCCCTGTTAACGTTGTAGGAAAATATAGTTTAGCACTAATAAAACTCCAAACTATGCTGAGATGTACTTTTTGGTGGCTAGATTCCTCCTGAACAAAAGAAGTCGTGAGGAACACATGATCTAAAGCAGTAGCTGCCTACTGCTGCAGCTTCCCTGCAGTACTCCCCTGCCCTAGTTACACATGGGATGAGAAAACATTAAACATACCTGCCAAGTCTACCGGATTACCCGGGAGACTTCCGGATTTTGAACGTTTCTCCCGGTTGTACGGGTCATAGAAAAATCTCCCGGAAATCCAGTTTTGCTCCGCGCGTCCAGTGCTTTGTCTGGCCACATGAGCAAAGTTGTCTGGCCACGTAGTAGAAAGGATTCTTCTTCTTTTTTTTTTAACGATGGTAGAAAGGTTCAACTCAGTTTCATTGCGCATGAAGTAGTTGTGCACTTTGCGCCGCAGTGCTGCCAACGCAAACGTGTCATAGCGCTGCAGCCGCGTCCTGCCGGTGATGCGCTTCTCAGTTTGGCCCGAGGAATTCAATTTCTTGCGCTTCGGGGAGGCAAGTGCAGGCAAGGCAAGCGCAGAGCTTCAGCCTTGATACGTTTAACTGTTCGCTCGCTCACTCTTGCCCGACGAAATAACTGGTAAGCAAGCGACGACAGGCCTCGCACGCGGAGCGATGTTATCGCATGCGCCGCGCGACGGGGGCGGCCGGGTCGTTTCATCCTGCTTCAACCGCGTTCGTCTCTAGCGCTAGCGTGCTTTTACTCGCACATGAAACAGACGATGCGTAAGTGATGTTATCGGTTTGGACTCTGTACAAATCAGCGGCGACCGCAAAATCCCGCTGACAGTGTCCATATAATTGCTATCGCAGTACCCCCCCGTGGTTAGCATATTTTATACCCATTTCCACAGATTTTTTAATGGCACTTACTTATTCTTACTGCCAAAGATGCACTTACTGAATTCAATTTTAACAAATCGCAATGACTGTTTTTCTGTTATTGGAACTGCTGATATCTGCCCTGATATTGCAGTCGGTTAGAACCTACGAATAAATGTAAGCTCCGCCAACAGCTGTCGCTGTCCTATGCAGAGAGAATTTGTATAGATGACCTATCCATTGCATTTGCTCATTTCCGTGATGTCGAGCACCTTTAGTGTTATTCAGGTAGGTGAGTTTCCCATACAAACACACGTTGGCATTGCTGGTTTTTGGTCGAAAACTTTGACGTTCGCTGCTGTGTTTTTTTTTTCCTCATAAATTAATCAGCCACGCAGTAACTACATTAGCAGCAAAGACGTACTTACTGTTAGAACGAAAACCACCTAGCATTTGCACAGATCAATGGCAGGTATAACGTGGCAGCAGAAAGCACAGGACCGGGTTGATTGGCGGAACATGGGAGAGGCCTTTGCCCTGCAGTGGGCGTAGACAGGCTGATGATGATGATGATGATGATGAATGGCAGGTGCTCTGCGGTTCTGGGTGCGGAACTTGTATTCTTGGGTTGTGATAGACTATAGTCAGCTTGCACAGGTAAAAATTGTTTGAAAATGTTCCCCGTGTTTTCTGAAAAAACCGCTGTGGGGATTCCTTAAAGAGCCAGTAAACAAGCTGACTTTTTTTTTTTTACACCCCCCAAACAAGCTTGTCAATTCGTACAGTAGACCACGGCGATTACATTTTCCAAACATTACAGTGCTGCGTGCCGCGCAGACCCTCCATTTCGAAAAACAATTCCCGCACCTCTTTCCTTCGCCTGACCAATCCCCCTCGTATGCGCAGTGACGCAAACTTGGCCATGGGCAACTTGACGTACCACAGAGCTCGTCGATTGCTGTAAACCGGCTCTCATCAAGTTAATGTCAGTTGCTGTTCCCACAGTGGTGATGCGGTTTTGGCCACGCAGTTGTCGGGTTGTCACGCGCATAGAGTTTCCCAATATTTACTAGAGCGAACTCTCGTGCTGTGATCTCTCAGCCACCATGGGAATGATGGGTAGTAGACGGATTTGCCTAGTCTTCATACTTGCGGGTTTCGAATCCACTTGTGGCTTTGTTTATTGCTGTATTTTGGTTTTCTTTCGGATAAAAGAATGGATCGTTGTGAACTTCGTGACCAGATTTGAATTGGTGAGCCTAAAAAGGTTGAAGTGGTGAAGTGGAACTGCTGACTTCTGCTGAACTTCATCTTGCGACAAAGCGGATGCAGGCGACGCGGAGCCAAACGGAGCCGGAAGAACAAAGTTTATACAAATCCGCGTTATAGTGCCTAGAATATACTGGCTAGTGTGCTGAGCGGAGGGGGTTTCCTATGGGAGGAGGTGGCAGGGCCGGTGATGCCTTCCAACTTTCGCCGGCAGGCGGCGACGCTTGTCGCAAAGGTGTAGGCCGCGCGCCGGTTTGGCCTCCGCAGCTTTGGTGCCTCGTGTCCGAATTTGTCTTGGTGACGTCTGCGCTGCTTTTATCATGTTTGCGCTGTTCTTTGTGTACGCACGAGTAAATGAGAACTGCAAAAAGTAATGATGCAACGGGAGAAGCATCGGGGCAGACAGAAAACATGCTTTGTTCCGCTGTGTCGGAGTGGCGATCACATTTTCTGTTGAAATACAGATCGGGTTTTTCACTAATATGCTTGTATTAAGCAGTTGTTTGAGTATTTCCCTGCCCGTTGAACATTTTTCACTGTATTTTGCTGATTTAAGAACTGGTATTATGACTATTTGTATTGTGCCTCTTCTGTTGAGCGTTTGTTTACATTTATGTGTGCGTTGTGTGTTTTGAACATTATTTATGTTTGATAAGTTGATGGTTAAGTTGTAGCACAGTGGGATTTTTCATAGTGAAATTCAGATTATATTCTCAGTTATTAAGGTGGAGTGAAACTTCGAAAGTGAGTTCCAAAGCTTGGCTGTACAGCAGTGGTAATGAAAGCTATGACTAAAATTTGCGAGGTATCTTAAGGTGGACGCAGGTTGCATTAAAGCTCAAAAATGGTTTGAAATTGTTTAGTATTTTTTTATTTTTGTTTTTCTACTAATGTACTTTTTAAATAAGATCTGCCAACTGCAGACCATTGCAATTTTGCATAAAGGTAGCTACTAACGCTTTACAGAAGTGGAACTAAAATTGTGAGCGTACAACAAAAACTAGATTTGTTATGTTTTCTTACGTTTGTTGATTTATGAAAATTGCCACTTATGACTGATTTTTTATTCTAAAAAAATACAAATGCGCATAGGCTACTGCTTCTAGTGCCAGTTATGTAAATGCCATTAGTTACCACGTGGAATTTTTTGTTTTCTAAGCCCACTAGTTCTCAAAAGAAAAAGGTACAGAAACTACAAAAATGTAGTTTTGAGAAAAACGCAGAAATAACGTAGGGGTACGCGAGCATTACCTGTCAATGTGTCAAAGAAAAAGGACCTAATATTATTTTTGAAACTGCGAGTACCCAAATGTGATATATTTTCCGAAAGATAAAGAAATGTTGTATCAGGTAATTTTGAAATCCCAAAATTGAATTTTTTTTTACCAAAGGAAGTCTCATCCCGCCTTAAACTGTTAGTTCATTGCAGTTAAAAACAAAAGCCCATATTCACAAAGGCGCCTCGCACTTGATTTTTTCAGGCAATATTTCAGCTATTCACAATGCTAGACTAATGAAATTATCTAATTGAGATGTCGATTCAGACTGGCTTGTGTTCATGGCATGTGGTCTAGGAAATACGGATGCCATGCTGGAAAACGCAGAACAGTGAAAGTGACACCACCCCACCCTACATTTGCGTATAAACGATGCTCTCTTAACTACAGACTTGCTCATGTAGATACAACAATGCAGTAGCCACAGCTGAACTGCAGAAACATCGAAACAACCGATCCGAGAGTATGGGGCCTATGCTGATATCTGCAGCACTGGGTGTGCAATATTAATCCTGTTTGTGAAAGCGAACAATGTGCAAAAACTAGTGTCATAATGTCTGCAAGAAATATTAGCGTATTTGTGTAATACCAGCGTTACACGGGAATTTGCGATTACTGTCGACCTGCTCCGAGTCAAATATCTGCTCGCGAGAATTATCGCAGCCACCGATCCGACTACCTCGGCGCATAATACACTCTGCAAGTCCATGATGGTGCATCATACCGAGTGTGACGCGCCGCTAATATAATAAAATATGACCACGACTGAGCGGTGCGAATTGCAGTTGACTGGATCGACTTCGAGTAAAATCGCTGCGTTGAAAACAGCGCGAAAACGGGATGAAGGCTAAGGATAATAAACAACACAAGCGCTGTTCCTTAGCCTTCGTCCCGTCTTCGCGCTGTTTTCAATAGAAAATAAGATGTACTAACTGGGCCTTCAAAGCACCCTGCTATCGCCAGCGAATGTTCACGTGTAGCAGCGATGAATCCGAGTCGTACTTGATCGCGATCGAAATTGCCGTGAGCCATACTTACGACACGATTGCTTGCACCTAACGTGTCAACCTTAGCTGAGTGTTTTCAACTGGCAAGTTGGGTGTATCGTAGTATATTAATTGTGACTTTTCTACTTCGCTTTAGTGGTGAGCACAGTGTCGCGAAAGCTAGCAGACGACCATGATGGACGTGTGAAACTTTCGTCATTTTGTAGTGCCCAACCAGTTGAGAATTCTCTGCGGGCAGTAATTTGCCGCTAAGATTTCCTTCTTCCGATCGAGTGTTCTGTCGAGTGTGTTAAAAGGAACGAAGAACACCGTATTCGCAGCAGAAAGCACCGTGCTACGCAGCCGCAAGCGCAGGAGCCGCCGACACGCGATGGACCTTAGCGAGTCGCAGCGCCGCCATGCGGTAACTGTGGGAAGGCATCAGCGCGGTGGCCACGCCAAAGCGCGCGCTCAGCACACTAGCCAGTATATTCTAGGCACTATATCCGCGTACTACCAATCATTCCCATGCTTGCTGAAGCGCCATGCATTGCAGCTCCCATACACACTAGCGCCGTATTTCCCTCTAGTAAATCTTGTAGGAAACTCGGTCGCACATATATTCCTTGCACTTCATAGCACCTGCACACACTTGATCTTCGACATGAGCAGCACGTGGAGGAAGCGTTGTTCACTTGTCGGCCGCAAATTGGTCGGAGAGAGGGGGAGTCCCCGGTAGCTCGGATGGGTCGTGCTTGCTTGGTTTTCCCATTCCACGCACGGCAAGTGGAGTTCATGCTTTTCTCTCGCACCCCTCCGTCGTCTTGGAAAGCAAGCACGCATTCCTGCTGCATTGTGAACTGTCACAAAGGTTTAAAAATACCGAAGAGCCGAAAACTGCCCATCAAGTTCTACCGTTTCCAATGGAAGCAGTGCGAGGAGCAGAGGCACCGAGAGTGGATTATGGCAGTTCGCCGAACAAAGCGATGCTTTCACAGTCTTGTCCTCTTGAAGCAATTTTGTCGCACACAGTATTACCAACTATTAAGGGGGAGAAACGCGATGGCCATGCTCATTCGAAAGGGAAGTGTGTTTGTGAACTGAAGCTACAACAGATAGACAGATGCTGTACATTTCGAAATTGCACACTGGCTTTCCGAGTAAACCATTTGTAAGTGACAACAGCGGAGCATGTTAGCTTAATACACCACAGTTTAGATACCGTACTGTGAATGCTACAAGTGTTTTATTCACCTGATGGCAGTACATTTCCCGCTGCAGCTCAATGTAAACAGAATTAAGCTGCATTTTTGCTCTAAGCGTTTATATTGGCCTTGCATGCAACACGCCGTGATTGCTTAGCAGGCTGAGGTGTTGCGCTGCTAAGATTGAGGTCGTGGGTTCGATTCCCGCATAGGGCAGATGCATTTCGTTGGGAGTGAAATGCAGTAACACTGGCATACTTAGATTTAGGTGCACGTTGAAAAACCTCAGGTGGCCGAAATTAATCCGAGGTCACCCACCATGGCGTACCTCATAATGATATGGTTTTGGCTAGTAAAATATTATAGCCTTGCATGCGCGAGCCGCGGGCGATATACAGCTGCCGCTTTGGAAACGAGCTGAAAAAAGAACCAAGGCAGCAATAAAATATTTGATGGCTTCGTGAAATCGGACGCGGTTACCCTCCGGGACAAATCTCTGCGTAGTCATAAACATGCGCAATCCCAGTAGATATTGCATAGTATGATGCTGACCAAGCGAGCTGTCAAAGCAACCAAAGCAACATTCAAATCAGCGAACACTGTGCATGATCAGGCTTCGATATTATCCTAAATGAAACGCACCACTATAGGAAACATGCATGGTCGAAGTGGTCATGAAACATTTTTTTGTGCCGCATCATTATGCTGTCAAGGGGAGCTGTAAAAAAATCCAAGGTGGCATTAAACTTACGATCCAACGTTATCATCCGATGCAAACCTTGGCAAAAGTGAAACTGCCATGAAACTGAACACTGCGCATTGCATTGCTGCCAGCAACTCAAAAAGGTCGACGTAAATTTATGCTCTTCACACTGAGCTCATAATAAGTTTAAAGCCGCACGACAAACTTGGCATCCAAGCTATCGAAAGTCGAGCGCTGTACAAACGCACGTGAAAGTGGGGTGGTTGCTTGCTGAAAGCTCCGAGCAGACAGGAGTGCCGCAACGAATGTGCGTTTTACTGTCAACATAATTACCAAGCATGTGTGACAATGCAAACAATAAACAACCAAGAGCCGCAGCAAGCGGAAGTGCATTGCAACTGACTGAGCTCACTGATGACATCAACTGCTGACGTCATGTCACGTTGCCGAAGTTGGCGGAGTCACGACGACGAGATACTCCTTCCACTCCCTGTGGCGGAGAAGGGTGGCAAGGCCGTGCGAAAATTGGAAACCAGCTGAAACGGATGTTCTAACCCCTGTAACTTCCTTATTATAGCACATAGTGGCAAAATTCTTGCAGCAGCATGTTCACATAGTAAAAGTGCACATATTCTCTTCATTACAATTTTTGGACCTCGGGGTTGTTTACTGGCCCTTTAAAAGGTTGGTAGACATTTCCTCTAATCCTGCTATCTCTATCCCCGATGTATATGCAGGGGGTTTGACGTTCGCTGCTGTGTTTTTTTTCCTCATAAATTGGTCAGCCTAACTAGATATTTTGCTCATGAGCATTTCTTTTTGCTGTTAGTCCATAAGTTGCTTGTTATCGTTTTGATATTAAATCCTGAAAATACATTGCACATTGAGGAGGCTAGGGTGCCAAGCTTCTTCTCTTGGCAAGAGTGTCTACTTGCTGTGGCACAAGTTTGATCTAGTAATCTTTCTTGACTCAATTGTTCTCCTTTAGTGTCCCTGTGCACTAGTGCTCTGTCAGCACATTTCAGGTAACCCTTCGTTCAAATGCTTCCTCCCTTTCCCTGTACAGTTTCCAAATTTTTGTACACTATCTGAATTGCGTGCTTGCACTTCTGTCTTTTCCCAGAGGATGTGTACCCTCGAAGGCATCACACGTTGCCTTGGCTGAAGGAGCTGCATTGGACTCCTTGCTTCCATCCAAAGCTGCATCTGTGAAGAGTGAACCTAGTAACTACAAGGGTGCAGGACCGCCTGTAGAAGATGGAGCTTCAGGTGGGAGACCCTGCCGGGCAGCCCTTGAGGAGCACAATGATGTACTGCACAGCCATCAACCTGAAGCTCGGCAGGTACTGGAAGTGTCTCAGCATTCAAAGAGGAAGAGCCTTCTGAGTGTGCTGCTTGACGTCAAGCCCCCCACAGTGTGTATTGTTTGATATCTATGCATGCTTGATGGCATCATTTGTTCTGTAACTTACATGTGATTGCTTGTTGCATTGACCTGAAAGCTTTGGAAATATTGTGAAGGCTAGCGCAAACACAACACAGTATAAGAAAAGGAGAATATGACACAGGTGCTGTGTTGTCTTAAAGGGGCCCTGCAACACTTTTTCAGCATGGTCAGTAAACGCTGCCGATCGATAGTTGAGGCTCCTGAGAACACGTGGGCCAAGCATTATAGTACGGCACACTGCCTGGAATTTAGAATTAATTCTCAGTCAGTTAGAAATCACTCGCTCTTTCAACAAATGCCATAAACCCAAATGACCGCGGCCTAAACCCAAAGTCCACGGCCATTAGCTGATTTGAGTATCATGAGCTGCATGGTTACTGCTGCCACAGGATGCGGGAGTTACCGCCACGGGATACCGCAACATACCCGCGCACTTGCTTGTGATCACAATGAAAGTAAGCTGCGCGTTCAAAGAAAAAGTCACAGTTTCGCCGCAACGGCGAAGCAATGAATGCGATAGCAATAAATTGGAATGTAACGCAAAGACCGGAAAGCAGCTCGAAATTGCCAGCGCGTCGCTCGAGCCCAAAGCACGCACGAAAAGAACGCACACAGGACGAGCGCGAACTAATGCGTCACAGCTCGACACTTGAAGCGCACTGCTCAAACATAAAGCAAGATGCACGAAATGAACGAACAGGTACACACAAGACAAGCGCGAACTAATTGTCACGGTTGTTACTTATTTCTGTTTGAACAGCGCGCTCCTTTCGCAAACGCAGCCGCTGCAGCGAGCGAAGCGAAGCACCCCACCGGCCACCCCTTCTTTCCTCGAGATAAGCGCACGAAAGCGACCACGCCCTGTAGGGCGAAGAGCAATGGCATTCGCAGGAGCGGGGCGACGATCTTTAAAGCGCGCCACACGCATGCACATCGCGCCATCTATGTGGCCAGTAAGAAGCATGCTGAAGTACATGGTGTATATAAATAGCTCACCGTTAGCAGGCTGAAAGACGGTGTTGTCTTGGCCTAACGTCTAACGCGGTGGGCTGCAAAGCGAGAGGTCGCCTGTTCGATTCCGCGCGTCGGAAAGTATTTCTGAATTATTTTTCTTTGTGGCTTTTCTATATATATACATACTTATAATATACGGTGAATGACGGCGGCGGCGGCAACGGGGACAAACATTTTCCAGCCGAGACTGTCCATATAATTGCTATCGCAATAAAAACAAAAGAAAAAGTGCTCATGACACGCACTGACGAACGGACGTAACTTCGTGCCTTGTTGCCATCCCACCCCTTACGTAGCTTTCAGCACGCTCACTTGTACAAAAAGAGAGAAAACGCTTAAAGCGTACGACATATCCCTGTAATTCCGCTTGTACATGACGAATTCTAAAAATGTTTGCCACAGTCGATTTGTAGGCAAGGAACTCCTTTAATGGAGCCATTTGATGATTACTTGGAAAAGTATTGCAGGGCCCCTTTAAGATGAAGGGTGGTAATATGCCTTTTTCATTTTTCTGTGCTGCCGTCTGCCGTTTTGGTAGTGGGGTGGAGCCTTGCATGGTGATCCCGGACAACTGGGATCGCCAGAACAAAAGCCTCCATGATTGAGAGGCGTATGGAGACCATACCAAAATGTCTGGCCCCTTTCCCCTAGGGAAAGGGCACATGCGCCGTGGCATCATGAAAAAGGCGGATTGTGGACTTGGGAGTACATATAAACTTAGGAAATTGAAAGCTGTGAAGCCCGCAGCTAAATATGGATTCTGGTGCTTCATGACGATGCAAATGAGAGTGAAGGGCATGTGAAAGACATGTAGTTTAGTGGAAGTCAAGTAACCCTCCTGTAACATTGATAGAGTTATCCCCAGACTTTTGTTGGGTAGACATCTTAAAATAGGGTGGATGTGAAAGGAAAGGGGATATCTCACAAATATGCACCCCCCCCCTCTTCTGTTTTTGCTCAAAACAATTTTGAATCGTAAATTTAACACTTCTTCATTTTGGACGCATTAACAAAATAAACTGAAAGCAGCGACCCAGCCTACTGTGATTGCCGAACCTCACTGGAATAAATAATGCACAGCTCGCCACTACCAAAAAATGTGCGTGGAACACTCGCCAGAGATCCAAATCTGAATCACCTGTATGAGCTCTTGCTCTTCCTGTGCACACGCGGCCTCAGTTAAAAATTTTTGACACCATTTTTTGCTTGTTGATTTTTGTTTTTGCTGTTGCAGGTGTCATAATGTAGCTGTGCATGTCTCTGAATCTTTGTCTCTCCTTTTTACAAGGGCACCAAGATGACAATGTTGTCTACAAAAAAAAAAAAAAAAGTCTTGCAGTAGAACCAGTAGAAGTCATGATGTGATTGAATCTCTCGAATTAGTTTTTCAGCCTGCTTTTTATTGGCAGCGCACAAGAAAAGCATGCTTTTTCTTTTATTCTACTTGGATATCTTATTAACATTTCCCTGCAAGAATTTGGAGAGCAGAGAGAGTGGGGGGGGGGTTCAAATTGTTGCACACTCCCCGCTCGTAATGGTAGATGGTCAGTCTTGAGTGGTGGGCAGCATATCTTCACTGCTCATCCTGAGAAAAACCCTGTTATTGACATATAATCATTGAAAGATAAGGCCCAGAATGCTAGGTGTCACCAGTACAGATACATGCAAAGTAAGAGGCTAAAAAACTGTTAAATGTGCAAAGTGCAAAATGTGCTTATAAGAACAGAGCCCGTAGTCAAATCATATGCCTGCTGTACCTCCTTTCACTTTCTTTTGGAAAAATGAGTAAGCTTTCAGTAATCAGCTGGGTCATTCTTTTTCAATGAAGCAACAATAAAATGAAATGTATTGGATAATGAGGCAATTCAAAATTGTTAATTGCTCTTACTTACCTATAAGTTATTATTGTCATCTTGCTAAGTATTGTCAGTGCAGCAAATCTTGCAACTCTGGGTTGGAAGCAGTACATACAGATGTGTGTATTTGTATACAGAGGCTTTACTAACATTCACTCACCTTAGAAATGCTTTGTCTTTTGTTTTTGTTTTCTTGCAGGAAGATTTCTACATTGAAATAAATGAAAAGAGGTATCACATGCTGAGCCTCATCGGGAGAGGTGGATCGAGTAAGGTATGTTTATTGAGCATTCACCTACAAGTGCAAAACAAACATCCATACTCTATTTTCTGTTGTATAAGCCACCTTTGTACCCCCGACATTTCTTTTGGAGCTTCTTGTAAAACTGTATACTCTGGGTCAGGGATGCAACAGCTGCGCCAATTGTGCCATTTTGATACAATTTCGTTTTTCTGCACCGAGCTGCGCCGAAACCTTGATAATTGTCGAAACTGCGCCACGCTGCACCAAAACGCCCCTGGTAACCGCAAAATTCTTTTCAGTTGCGCTAGTTTTAGCTTGGTTGTAGCACGGAACAAAGCCCGCATTGGCGACCTAATGTTGGAAGTGGCTCCTTCATCCAATCCAATCTGATCCAGTGGTGCTTGACTCAAACATGACGTTAATCTGTTCTGGCGGATTTGCTGGTGGGCAGATGGGCCTAAATGAAGTTTTTGCTGCTGGTTCAAATGCTGCTCTACAAGGTCATTCAACATGAGCAATGGTCAGCGGCCATTTAATGCGGAAGCACCGTGTAAAGAAATTTAACTGGCAAACGGCCCATTTGAGACGTGCTGCAAATCTTAGTGCGGAGTCATTATTGTTAGGCGGAGTCCGGCTGAACGCTGCTTTTGTTCAACTAGCAGTGCTCACGTGCACGAATCCGCGAATTGTATATACAGCAAAGTACTTTTAAATGTACTGACGAGTAAAGCGTTGTTTAGAGAAGTACTACATACGAAAACCTTGACCGCCTTAGCCGAATGAGTTCGTCAAGGTACTTGCTCTCTTCAACTAGCGCTGAGGCCGACACCACAATGTGCCGAAAAAGGCCTTCCGCTTTTTGGGAAATGTGGACATTGGTCTACTAATCATTTCGACTTCGACGTGAGTGCGGTCACTGCTTTGCTGGCGCGAAGGTTTCGTGGCAGGTACTAACGAGCACGCCAGTGCGAGTTGTCGCCGGCAACCTTAACGCGATCAGGATCTTTATATCTGCTCGGTAGCGCGTGTGGCACAGTGCTTTTGGTACTACTGTCAATATATAGCACGCATTTTATATGCGACGGATCCAAACATGCCGCTGGCTGCTGCCTCCCGAGCGGAGACACAGATTGCGTGTCGCTTGCAGGAACGAAAGTGGCTCACCATTGCTGCGTTTACCCAACGAAACCTTTGCCATATCCCTACACGCGGTCATGAGCGGAGCGAGTAGGAAATATTCTTCTGGAAAAGCTGTCATACGGCAGAGCACGCGGCCGACTCGGCAGTGACCGCATCAGCGTTGTTGGTGACCCGCTGCACGAAACTAGCAAGGTTTCGGCTCTACTCGGCTACAGGCACTGCGTACAATGAAAGGATGCCGATTTTCGCTATGCATAGCGCTTACTGCTTACCCGAAGGTCACGAAATCAAATCCTAGCCGCGGCAGCCACGTTTCAATGGAAGGAAAATGTTAGAGGCCCGTGTGCTTAGGTTTAGGTGAGCGTTAAGGGGAGACATAGCACTTGAAAAAAAAGTTTTTTATTTCTTGATTGATTTTGATTAAACTTCCCGAGTTTATGTATATTTGTGTGCTAATTTCAAATATGCAATTATTTTTCTAGTATAATGTGTAGATTTTAAAATACAAAATATTTCATGTGCCTTTTGGGGAGCAAGATTTCTTATAAACTGAGTTAATTACAAAGTAAATCAGCCATATCACGATAATCTGCAATCGCAACTGTGTGCAGTGCAACAAAAATGGATGTTCTAAATCCATTAGAACAAAAGTTATGATGTGCTGAACATTCACGAGTGAAATTCTAGCTTGAAATTTACTCACTCGCTAATGTTCAACATGCCATAACATTTGTTCAAATGGGTTTATAACATCCATTTTTGTTGCACTGCACACAGTTCCGATTGCAGATTATCATGATATGCTGATTTACTTTGTAGCGCAGTCAGTTAAGAAATAATCTTGCTCCCCAAAAGGCACATGAAATATTTTGTATTTTAAAAACTACACAGTATACTGGAAAAGTAATTGCATATTTGAAATCAGCACACAAATATATATAAAGTCGCCAAGTTTTATCAAAATCGATCAAGAAATAAAGAAACATTTTTAAGAGCAGTGTCCCCCCTTAAAGAACCCCAGAAAGTCGAAATTCCCGGAGCCCTCCATTACGGCGTCTCTCATAATCATATCATGGTTTTGGGACATAAACCCCCAACAATTATATTAGCATTGGGCAATCGCAAAGGCAAACATCAGCACAATAAGCTTGATGTATGGGCACTGGGCAACACTGCAGCAGCTGTAGGCAAATGGCTTGATTCAGGCCGTGGATGCTGTGCATAGTAATGCCAAAGTGCCATAAGAATGCAATGTTCATGGCAGTTATATTCTCGCAAGAGCCGTGGCAGTGTATTTCTTGCTGTTATTTATGCCATTAATTGCTTCTAATTGTGGTAGGAATTTCGTCTAGAGAATGATAGACTTTGTAAGTGTGCTAAGACCGCATATTTGTGGTAGCACAGCGCTTATTCTGACTTCTTACGAACCTACGCTCTTGGTGTGATTACTCTTCGTGTCTTTACTATTGGTGTGTTTGCTCTCGGTGTGTTCACTTTACATTATTCATGTTTTTTTCCCTCCGTAACATCCTCCCTACTGCAATGCCTTCGGGCAATTGTACTATCATAATAATAAATAAATATCAAAATAGGGACCACAGCCTTGCATTTGGTGGAACTGTGGCAGTGCAGTCCACCACATAATGGCAAGATTGCAAGACTGCACTATTAACCAAATTGGGCTACAGTTTGTTTTGGCATCTCTGAATCCGATTTGGCTACATGGCTATATATGGGCTATGTTTTAACTTTGTATAGGGTAATGTAGAAACTTGTGTTTAGTAACAATAACAGCACTTCACTGATGTACGGATATGAAGGTAAGGCTGTATAATGCAATCACTGCACCATTTTAACTATTGTGCTCTGTTTGTGTGTTGTACTCATTGCTAAGGTCTCTTGTATTGTAGTATAATCTCCTGCTAGATAAGACTCCGGTAGCATTGTTTGCAGGGCAGAACCTTGTTACTGGTGGGTTAACCCATGTATGCCCAGTGTCCTACATATAGGACGCTTCTTCGATGCACTCTAACTTCGCTATTTCTTTAACTGATGACTAGCGCCACCTCAGCATATCAAGCAGGCCTCATTCTCAATGTGTGCAAGCCTAGACATTGGTTGCTTTTCATGCTGCCACGTGCCGACCGCTTTCTTCGGGCAAACGCATGCTTTGTGTGAAAGACGTCATGGAGAGGAAGAAGTGCACGTGAAATGCCCACCGCTTTCTCCGGGCGAACGTGTGCTTTTGTATGAAAGACGTCATGGAGAGGAAGAAATGCAATGTCGGTGTGCACGTGAAATGTTTAAAAACTTACCACACCCGCACATAGCACCCCTAATGCACAGTGTCCTATAGACCGTTTTCACGAAGAGGAGGAGCGTAGCCTCGAACCGGTGTATTTTCACCGCTTTCTCTCTCTCCACCTCGGCCGACCGCTGCCGCTGGTGTGTGCGGATTCCCGAGTTTTGCACTGCGTGGTGCGTGAGAGGTCAGCGTGTTTCCATTTTTCGACGCGCTGAAACAATTGTGCTGCCGCAAATCGAGATGTCGGACGAGAACAGGTCGACAAGCTACCACTGCGCTGTGTTTGGCTGCGGCAACAGCTACGGAAGCCTGAAAGACTGGCAGCCAAGGCATGCGAAGTGCACAATGTTTTTAAATGACTTCGCTTCTCTCAGGTCGCACGCCTTCTTCTCCGACATATTATATGGGGTGTCTGCACTTATGGCCATTTCTCCAAGTCACCACACCAGCTTGTGATTGTGCTTGGGTGCTGGTACACTTTATCATCTGCACACGGCTGACGATTAATACACAAAATGTTTGGCCAAGAGTTGTTCTCATGAACCTCTCTGATTTCTATGCTACAGCCAGGCACGTAGCCAGGATTCTTTTTCGGGAGGGGGGGGGGGGCAAGGCCCAATTGTTCGAAAGAAAGTCTTTCCATGGCAAAAATAAAACAAAAGTTGCCCGGGAATATAGAAGGCCGGATGAATTTCGGGGGGGGGGGGGGGGCCTTGCCTACGTGCCTGGATGCCTGCGGCTAGAAAATGTTCCATCTTAGTGCGTGCAATTTCGAGATTATTGAATGAGCACTTTTCAATCTACATGACAGAAAGGCCCGCATGACATGTGTTCTTAGGCGTAGGTACGCGTTTCTAATGTTTCGCCGAGAGCACGTTCTTTCTCGACTTGTCAATTTTGTGAGGATAACTGGGGTAGCGTTATGACAACCGCACTTTTTTTTTTCGCGTGGCAGCCTGGGTGGCGTGAATAATCGGCCCACGTTCGTTAAAGCCAGGTCGTTACCTGGACACGTGCGCTCGTGGTAATGCTTCTGAAATACTCACCAGAAAACAAAATTGACAATAATGTTACCAAAAACGAGCGCCCTTTCGGCGTATCGCTAGTGGCGGCGGCTCGCGCCGAAGCGAACTTACGCCATGCCACGCTTCCAGATGTGCAACAGGCTTATTTTTATTTTATCATCGGTGTTGTTTTTACGCCGAATTTTGAGCTCACATGTCGTACTTCTGTTCCTTATCCTGTGCAAGGATCAGAGGCCACAAGCTACAACGGTGACACGAATAAACACAGGCATCGGTGTTTGTGCTCCTGTCGTTCCGTGAACATTGTATTGCAACGTGCCAAGCGGAACCAAAATGGTCTGTGAGGGATTAGAGTTACGTTGAACTTGAATAATCACGGCACGGGAACTCGGGAGCCATCTTAAGCACTAATGCGCGCACCTAGCGCTCAGCCGGACAATGGCCTACGTGTTCGCTCGTCTCCATTTACGTTTCTCCGATTATACTTCGACTGTTGTCCTAAATGTTAACGCTCTTTTATAGTGATTATTCCAAGAACCTCACCCGGCCAGCTATAACAAAACATACAAAGCAATTACCAATTTATTGGCATTATTCTCATCGTCGGCGCTGCTGCGGGAACCTCTCGTGGGCCGCCGCTGCTTGCTGTTTCAGCCATTTTGAAGCTGAAAGCTTTGCGATTATTTATTAGCGCCTTCACACTCGAAAAGCGTTGCCCTGTTTTGCCCGTGTGCCGCGAAGAACAGCAATACCTTGTGAACCGAGCGCATACGCTGCATACACCGCCGCAGAACCCCACACACCGGAAGGGCGGCGAAACGTCGCAGACGATAGACGGCGCTGCGGCGGTGGAGTGCTTTAAAAATGGCAGCCTCCTTGTGAAATTTGTGTATATGTATAGGACGGCTTGAAAAACAGTGTTGCATTTACCTGGCAGTAAATAAAGAACTTGTGCTTTCTTTTGAGGGTAGAAGTACACTTCTTGTGAAAAAAAAAATATTTGTTTTGTCATTTTTTCTGAGTTTGGGCATACATGGGTTAACATTGTTGCATGAGCTCATGGCCAGGCAGTTAGCCAGAGGGTTGCCTTTATAGCTCTGGAACAAACAAATGTTGGTTCCTGTGGCTCAGTTGTGTCAGTGAAAATACACCTTAGTAGTTCTTAAACTCCATCGTAAAAGCAGTGCAAAAAGACAGCATCACGAGATGAAGAATGACACAGGACAGTGTCCTTCTTCGATTCGTGTTGCCGTCTTTTTGCGTTGCTTTTACCATGAAGATAACCAACTAGCCCAGTTTTGCACGCTATTGCAGTTCTCAAATTCACTTGTTTGTTTCATACATTTCTCATACATTTGTGTAGAGCCCCATTATATTAATTGCGATTATTTGTGTAATGACGTTTTCTCCTCCCCCCTTTTTATTTATCGGGGGGGGGGGGGGTACATAGCACAGTACAATTTGTCCTGCATAATAAACATAGACCCTCAACTTTGCTTCGTTTTTTTTTAAGTGGGTTCATTACGCGAGAACTATGCAACATGTACATACAGCACCACACAAAGTCAAAGGAAAGAGTATCCTGCAGTCCAATCAACCCAACAAAACAAGCAGGTGACTGGAAGTGCATACCTTGTGCTTCCAGTCGTTCACTTTTTTTTTTTCTTCAAGTTAACGTGGACATTACCACAACAGTGAAGACAGGTGCTTTTCTCGCGAGCACAAGACAAATTGTAGAGTATGCATCAACTGGCCATTAAAAGCTGTAATATCAGGAGACTAAGCAGTGGTATTGTAAAGCTTGCTATGAAAACTTGGAGTGTACCGAATGTGCAGGTGTTCATGATGTTCGACCACCGAAAGGATCTATGTGCCGTAAAACTGGTGAACTTGGCAGATGTGCCACCAAGTGTGATGCAGGCATACATGCAAGAAGTGGCCATTCTGAAGGCACTGCGATCTTGTGACCGCGTGGTTCGTCTTTTTGACTGGTGAGACCTGGTTTCTTGCTGATTTTATTTTTATAACATTGCTCATTTATACAGTGATGGAAGTGCTGCTCCAATTGCTCTAAACTGCTCTAAAAGAGAAATGCTGCTCCATGCTGCTCCAAAGTATAAGTCGAACCCGTTTATAACGAACTCGAAAGTGTCGCGAAAAGTGGTCGTTATATCAGTAGTTCGTTGTATATGGACTCGCCCTTAAAAACGTGTGCTTTGCGGCAAATCCGTTTTTTTTTTTTTCCCTTTGTGCACTTTTATTAAAGTGCTAACAACCCCTTCGGTGACAAGCTAAGCCTTTTCACGTCATGAAGCGACGCCCGCTGCGTGCTCACGAGTGAATTAACCGCCTTTGCAATGAGCTGACACCGTTTCACCGAAACGCGGTACCGCGACGTGGAGCCGATCATCCCTGGCTAGTTGCGTGCAGCGCGTCGCCTACTCAGGTCGCGGGATCACTGCCGGGCCGCTTGCTGTATGCCGTATACGCGACGCGCAGCCGAGCAGATAAAGATGACTGTGATAAGGTTGTCGGCGCACATTCATCGACGGCCGCCACCGCGCCTTCGCTCTTTTCTGATGCTTATCCGTGAAGGCATCGCCGCAATCGCGCGGAAGTCGTAATCACCGATAGACCGGTCTCTGCCGTTACCGAAAAGACGGAGGACTTTTCGCGCCACATTGTGGCATGGACGAGTTTAGGGACGCAGTGAACCTTTATGCGATGGAAAGTTATCGCGGTTATCACTTCTTGCATTTATGCCTTCTTGCGTTCCAAGGCATTGTTTGGTTCATCGGCAGGCGGTCGTAGCTGCAGAGAACGGCGTCAGGAAAGCTTACCATGCGAAAGCTGACCGCAAGGCTTCATGCTCCCTACTATTTTTTTTCCCTCACTGCCATTCTACCACTGAAGAAATGCCTGGAAAGTGAGCGACCTCGCTCGCAGCGTCCGAAATCTGCGTGCGGTGCTCGCCGATCTGGGTATCTTAGTCGCGAGTAAACGGGAGCGGGGCATGCGCGAGTGCGCGCCCCTGTCACGCTTTAGAAGGCATGTTTTAACTTTTTTTCGCTTCGTATGCGCCAGATTTTTACCGTGACCGTGTCTGAAATGTTCGTTGTAAAAGTAGGAGGCTTTGAAAAATGTTCGCTATATCTGGACGCAGCTTCAATGGTTAGCATAGGAAAATCGTAAGTGCACCCAGATATGGTCGTTATAACCGATAGATCGTTATATGTGGCATCGTTATAAGTGGGTTTGACTTAATAGTATTTGTTAGTAACTGCTCCGGGTCCACTCTGAAATGGCGTTGAAAAACTGAAAACAATGAACTTTAACCGTGTGACCATCCAGCGAGCGTAAACGAAACCAAAAACAAGCTGTATATACTATCATCCTAGTATGCTAGCAACCAGCTTGCTCACTAGCTGCATACTAGCGTATTGACAATGCCACAAGTACTGGCACTATGTATGTCTGATTTAGCTCTATATTTCTACCTGACAGGCGGATTATTTTGGTGAAATGTGCATGAAATTAGTTTGATATCATACTGATTACTAACTTCTGCTGTGTTGACTTTGATGTGTGACCGATTACATTTATCACTTTATCAGCTTTGACCTTGTATATTTTGCCATCTGCTCTGAAAACACCAATAACTGCTCCAAACTAGCATTTTTTCTGCTCCGAAAACACTTAAAGCTGCCCCGAAGCACCATTTTTTTCTGCTCAAGAATCTGCTCCAAAAAGCAAAATGTTGCTTCCATCACTGTTTAGGCCTTGTACTTGACTTAAAGCAATTGGGCATGGAGTGAAGCCTTTTCGATGTCCATTTTCAGAAACAGGCTACTTATAGTCGGCTACCAATTATTTGGACAACGATAACTTAGGCACACTCGATTATTCGAACAGCATCATGGTCCCACCACCTGCATCATAAATGTAGATGCAGTCAAACCAACTTTATGACAGTGTTCAATGGTCACGAGAATTCTTTTGTTATAACTGTGTTGCATGAATAAAAAGCAAAGCAAAATAAGGGGACGGTAGAGCACTAGTGATAAAATGGTGGGGAGGCCAGTGTGCCTGGTGGGGTTGCACACCCCTGCCCTCCTGTAAATCATATGATTCCTCTAGGTGCCAGCCCAGACCTACGGTTTGTATTGAGTTAAGCAAAAAATTTAATTATCCTGACCACAACAGGAGCCTACTATATTTGCTCTATTATTACTTGCTTGATAATGGGGCTTTGAAAGTGTGCTGATTATTCAACACGTATAGGCAAATCAAGGCACTATAATTTTTGTAGATACAGTAAAACCTTGTTAGTTGGATTTCTAGGGACTGGAAAAGAATGTACAGTGATTCCACTCCTGCGCCAATTGCGCCAAAGTGCGCCAAATTGTATTTACTGCGCCATCCTGATAATATCGACGAAATTTGCGCCAAACTGCGCCAAAGTCTCGGGTTTGGGGGCGTCTATTACCGGCAATCGCACAGCCGGCGCGTCAGAACACGTGCAGCTCGATCTTGGGACTGCCAATATAGTCGCAATCATGGACCAACAATTATTCCGCTGAATAAATAGCGCTCGCGCGTGCGTTCCGAGTAAGCCACGATGCCATGCACGGTGCCGACGCAGCTTCTGTTCTGCAAGTCGGCTCGACAGCAAAACGCGCTCTCCGCAGAGGCTCGTGACGTCTAGGCCTATCGGTAGCGAGAAAGTGCGACGGCGATTCATCGGCGGACGTCGTCTGTTCCAGAAACGCTTCTGATAGCTTGTTTCAAGAGCCGCACGGCACGTAAGGAAAGCAATGTTCAGTAATAACTACATGAGTGCCGCTAAAATGTCTGTCACTTCTGTTTCCGGACATCGCGGAATGAAATCTGGGATCGCTCGCAGTAGATATATGGGACAATATCGAATTTTCCTTGCTTCGCGTTTATGAAAGAGCACGCGAACGGTGGAAACGCGTTGACACTTTTCCTCAGATATACTTCATCCATGGACCTTCCTCCAGAACAGCTTTTTCGTAATTCCTTCCGCCAGCACGTCCGAGTTTGTAATCACTCTGCGGTAAATACCCGCTAAAAGGCCCTGCCCTTTCGAGCTCACGTGCTAGGGTTCCAATTCGAATTTTTTGCTTGCTTTTTTTAAAATGTCATCTCATTAGTAAAATCATATCTCCTGGTCGGAGCAGCCGCAAGTGCGCAGCTGTCAGTAGCGGGCCCGTCGCTGACGGCCCACAGTGAAGCGGCTACGCCATGTTACACGTCCGCCCCTCGCTTTCGGGGGTCAATGGCTAACGGTTAAAAAAAACTCAGTTTCGCTTAAGAGCGAAGCAATGAATGCGATATCAAAAAATTGTATTGTGAAACGAAGTAAGACTAGCAGCTAACTCTTTTGGATCCGATCTCGCGTAACTCAACAAAACGCTGGTTTAAGAGAATATGGCGCCTCCAGGAACCGAGGCGTTTTGTTGCTCTGAGTTCTCTAAACGCGAAGTAAGCGTTGAGAGCACAACAAGTTTACGAGCCGTCTCCTGATGCCGCGAGGTAGCGCGCGCGCAAGCGACTGCGCCCTTCGAACGATGCCCCCCCCCCCTTTCCGCTCCCCTGGCGTCTCTTCATGCTCCTTACGAAAGACGGGCGGGGCGTTTCTTCTCTGTTTGATGAGCAATCGACGGCAGGCCCGCACGCGGGAAGATGTTATCTCATGTGCTGTCCGTGCGGCGGAGACAGACGGCCGGCTAGTTTAATCTCCGCTTCAGCCGCGTTCGTCGCTAGCGCTCGCGAGCTTTTACCCGCGGCTAGAATGCGCCTGGTGATGTTATTAATTAGGACTTTATACGGAAAATTACGGCAACGGCGACGGCAAAAATCCGCCGGGAGTGACCATATAATTGCTATCGCAAGGGTCAATACGGGGCAGATTTTGCGCCCCCCCCCTTCTTATGTAATTAAGCCCCCCCCCCCCCCCCCTGTGCGCACGCCTATGCTCCTAAGATGATTTTTTCCGTGAGATTTGCCATGAATCGAAATATTTCTAGCCTTCATGACTTCATGAGAGCCCCATAATAATACTCAGGTGCTTGAATGTTAATGCAATATGCTTCTGTATTGCACTCCAGGATGTAAAATTCGCTGCTCCAAAGTGCTCCCAGATGCAAAATTATCTGCTCCAAAGTGCTCCAAGAGAAAATTTTGCTGCTCCAAAGTGCTCCAAAACGGAAATTTTGCTGCTCCAAAAATTGCTCCAAATCAGAAGTCCTCGGTAGCATCACTGAATGTATGAACCAGATGTCAAATTATCAAGTGCATCAAGAAAAAAAACTAATGCCTATTACATCAACACACTCTGAATGAATCTATAAAGCCTGTTCTTATTTTGAATAAAAGCAGTGTGTAAGCTGCATTTCCTGGCATCTTGCAAGTTCCTTCACAATGTGACTGCAGGACAAAACCCTGGGTCTTCATCAAAACATGTTCATTCCCAACACCACCACGTGCGCATGACAATATGTAACTTTTTTTTGCACTGCAGTAGAACCATTCATTCAACAGCTTCCGCCCTGTTTGTGGCTTTTGTGACATTGCAAACACATGTCGAAATGGAACTACTAAATGCCGCATCTGCTGTGGACGAAAACCATGGCACCTACGATGTGATCATAGGTAGCATCACTGCAGTTCCAAAGGCATGTGCATGGCCTACATGCACAGAGTCAGAGCAGGACCACTGAAAACCACATCCACTGCAGACAAAACTATCATAGCTATCAACATGATCATAGTGTCCATGCACTTCACATGTGCAGAGTCAAAACAACTACTGTAACCCTAGGTTGCTAGCAACGTAATCATGGATGGTGACTATATGCTTTTTTCAAGGCATGCCACCAACGCAGCCTTACATGCGGTGGTAAATTCATACAGCTCACGCTGGTGGTGGCAATGCGGTCAGCACTGCTTGGTTTTTGTTCGACACTAGTGCCCTTTTTTCTCTTTCTTGCACTGTACTTTTGTAGTGCTACAGTCTGCACACTCGGAGGATTGTCCAAATTAACTGGAGTACAGCCAAAACATATCCACATTAACGAGAGTCTGATGTCATTAAATCATGCATATGCTTGTGGGGACCATTGAATAAGTCCAAGTTATCAGATTTTCCGAAATAAATGAGTTACTGCATTTCCTTTTGTGTGTGTTTGCTGCAGTGAGCTCAACAAAAAGGACAAGGTGCTGGCTTTGGTGATGGAAAAGGGGGACCAGGACCTTGCAACTGTGCTCATGAACAGGAAGGGCAATCTTGGTCCAGTCACTATCAAGTTTTACTGGTCAGAGATGCTGCAGGCAGTCAAGGAAATTCATGACAAACGTGAGAAGCAGTTGCTCCTGTCGTTTATGCCTGGGCACGTACATGCCTGTGCATTGGAGCTTGTGGTCTGACTGAATAGGTTGAGTGAATTCTCCCAAGAAGGAAAACAAAACAAGATAGAAAATGGGGATACATGTAACTCCTGATTTGTAATGAAGCTGCCAACCATGCCTGCTCATTCACAATCAATGCTGCTTTTTGATTTTGTCCAGATTAGCGATGCTTTTTTGTGATCCACTCAACGCTATAAAACAACAAATACTCACATGCATGCCATATGCTCCAGCCAGCATGCAGAAAGCTTAGATAATGGTTGGCTTTTGGTTATTTTCAGCCACCAATGAAGCAGCCTGCTGAAATTATGCTGTAAAACAGCACTTAGCACAACATGCAGCTAGGTTTTTGGGTGATATTACTAGCATACACATTTTAGTGCTCACGCAGGTGCTCATTGACACACTAGCCAGTTAGCCTATGTACAAACATGATGGGAAAGAGGGACTTCATAAACACTGGCCAGATGATCTTCACACTTGTATAATGTTTCGCATTGCACCAATGCGTTTTCACTTGTGCGTGATGCCTTAGGCTGTTGACTTTGCACAAGAACATCAGCCTTGATAGGGTGTGCCACTCTAAACGAGTGTCTGCTTGCAATCTTTTCTAATATCTGTGAAAGATTGTGTAGCTAAGGAATGTTGGTCATTGATTTATGCCTCACTTTTTCATCTCATAGCTTTTGGCATCATAGTTTTATGCATTATCTTGTTTGTGTTGTAATTTTTCTTTGTGTTTCTTTATCTATGCTGCGTAGCTTAGATCCTTGAATAAGCAGTTTTTTGGTCTCTCTCTTTACCTTAGAGAGAAAATCAGTCAGATATTCTAGTTGGCTATCAGTCAAATGATCTTATGAAACAGATAATCTTGTTAAATCAATATAGGTTTCATATTGAATGATTTTCAAGCATAGTGCAGCAGTTTTAGTAGCAGTGCTTAGAAAAGCATGTGGCTGCATTGAACTCAAGTTGTATTTACAGTGATTTGGACCTGCATAGCATCAAATGGCCTTGCACGTTGGCCGTTTTGCACAGACAGTTGCAGTCGCCATGGAGGAAGTGGTGTAATGGTGGTGCTGAGCCACAGGATGCACTTTTTGTATTTAAAACAACTCATTTTGTCCATCTGGAGGACTGGTTTTAACGAGCAGAATATGGCTGGCAGAGCCCACCAGTTATAATGTTGACAGACTGGTCATCTCAAAGAAAATGAAAAAACTAATGTTCCTTGATCTCTATGACATGGCAATTCCACTAATTACCGGGGTTACTAATGACTGTCAGTATCCCACATCCTTATGCCTGGGTCTAGTAATGTAAATATATAGTAAAGGACGATTCTCTAGCCAAGATTTGTTTTCAAGATAAGCTAAGGGTTAGGTTTTATTTAACATATTCGTTACCTGCATCCACGTTTATGGACATGACCGTTTAAGCAGATTACACAACAGCAAACTGCCCAGTGTCATTGAAAACTCGTGCCTGCGTTGCCCAGTGTGTCCTTTACTCATACTCCATGAGTGAACAGCGAAAGTCAACTTTAGTGGCTGGTGCGCAAATAAAAGAAAACAGCAGTGAGCACAGCATGCAGTTGTTTAGCCCTAACTACTTAAAATTTTGTGATTAATATTTTTTTTCCTCGTACAAGCTAGTGTGAACAAAATCCCACATCCTTATGCCTGGGTCTAGTAATGTAAATATATAGTAAAGGACGATTCTCTAGCCAAGATTTGTTTTCAAGATAAGCTAAGGGTTAGGTTTTATTTAACATATTCGTTACCTGCATCCACGTTTATGGACATGACCGTTTAAGCAGATTACACAACAGCAAACTGCCCAGTGTCATTGAAAACTCGTGCCTGCGTTGCCCAGTGTGTCCTTTACTCATACTCCATGAGTGAACAGCGAAAGTCAACTTTAGTGGCTGGTGTGCAAATAAAAGAAAACAGCAGTGAGCACAGCATGCAGATGTTTAGCCCTAACTGCTTAAAATTTTGTGATTAATATTTTTTTTCCTCGTACAAGCTAGTGTGAACAAAAGTTATGACGTTGGTCCTTGGGTATCGTTTAAAAATAATTAAAGCACTGAAAGCCAGAATTCGCATTTATCGGGGAAGTTTTTGTCATTTTCGCAACTAATGTCCCCGTTTGTCGACACCAGTTTTTACCCTCTGAAAATGAAATTTTTGTCGCAATATTTTTCTTTGCTCTTGTGGAACCATTTGAAACAAGATTTTGCGAACAGCATCTCTTTTGTGCTCATTTATTTTGGTAATGAACAGGTTAAAATAAATCTTCGCTGGAGAGTAATCTTTTACTTTCTACTGTCTTACCCAGCCAGACAAACTTAGATGTTTACCTTTAAAAAGCTATGTAAATGTACTAGTACTACATGCAGACCCGTTCACTGTCGTGCAAGGTGTGCGAGTGGCCTGTTATGGTAAAATAAAGGTACTGTCCAAGTAATGCCACCTGCAATATATGCAACATGTGCAGTCTTGCACATCCATGTGATGCCATGAACGCAGCTGTACTGCAATATCTTAAGCCGAACAGCAAACGCAGGCAGGCATCAGTTGCACACATCAGCACTGCTTGTGCCCTCTACACTAGAGCACTGCACGGGCCGTGATTTTCGGCCCAGGCCTGGCCCGGGCCCGGAACTCATTCAAGTTTACCCGCCCGAGCCTGGCCCAATGATTAAATGCGCAACCCGGGCCCGGCCCGAATCCGAGAAAAAATTTCGCCTACCTGGCCCGGCCCAGTCCGGCCCGACGGCAGATCAGGCCCGACAGAGGCCCGATCCAATAATATAGGTGGTGTCGCCAGAACATAGAATCTACAGCAAAGTGTTAAGTAGCAAATATCTACGCTTTGATGGCGAATGTTTGGCTAACAATTCTACTTTAACCTACGGTAATTTCGTGTAAAAATGGGCTCACGGTGGAAACAGTTGAGTGGACATACTGGGTACAATGAATGTTTGCTCGGCAATGGTATACTATAACTGCTTTTTCTTAGTTTTTTTTTTTTTTTTGCAAATGCAATGGGCATCATCAAGAGCGTTTTGTAGCAGATATTGCAGCAAGGAAAGTGATTTGTAGCATGAGTTCAGTTTCGATAGGAAGTGCAATAAAAACAGAGGAGACAGAGAACAGAACGGTCTCTTCAATTTGTTTTTATTGCGCTCTTTATTGAAACTTAAAACATGCTCCAACGACAAATGCAATCGTGCACCCGGCTTCTGGATATGTAACACCTGTCTTCAGTGTTGTAGCACCTTGCCACAGCAAGACAGACGAAGAAAGCCAAGTTTATTACCTTGTTGTAAATACACTAACCTAGATAAAAATTATAACGAACCGTGGGCACCACGTGTTCTTTTAGAAATACGTATAGGCAGCCGAAAGGACGAAAAAAATATTTGTGGTAGAATTCTTTGCATATATCACACCACTGCTGCTATATACAATCCATAAGTCTTTTGTGGCATATTTTATAGTTTATTTCTTCACGTGTTGTTGTGCAAAAAATCAAATTATCTAGAGATTCCGGCTTTAAGCATGCCATGCACCGTTGCATCACATATCCTGCCACGCTAAAGTTTCTCGCACTGCATGTGCTTGCCACAAGGGTGAACATCTGCCTTGCGAATTGTGAAGGTGTCGGCAGTCGTTGTTCTTAACTTCCACCACAGGAGCAAATTTAGGATGTCTTTGTGGACCTCTGCAGAATGAACGTAACTGTGCAGCTTATCCCTTCATTTCTATCGTTCCCGAACGTAGTGACACTATTCAGTATCGCCTAGAAAGCTCCTCTTTGAGGGCTTCTCCTGGCAGTTTTCAGCAGTGTATGTTATGCACGGCTTGCACTGCGCTATTTTTTTTCTATGTCATAATGCTCTATGCCTTCCTGACGATGTTGTACTGGTAGAACGTGATCACTGCAATATGCGGGTAGATTTGCAGGAGGTGGACGAAGCAATTTCGATCTATTTTCGGTGTTCGTTACAGTTTGCTAATAAAGGCTTGAATAAGCTTCTCGGCGCTTACTCATTGGATGCATATGTTTCGAGGTAAAGGGACATCACCCGGCACGAAATTCGTAATTGCCTTTTTTCAAGCGTGATATTTCTTCAAGCAAATATATTTTTCCTGACGCCTTATGCTGTTTGAACCTATGCTATTACTGCACATTCCAGCGGTGTTGCGGCAGTATCATGAAGCTCTCACACTATACCTGTATAGCACAAGCGACCCAAACACGTGGCCCGTGGGCCTCTCCCTAAAGGCCACGGCCCGCACCTGACTGTCTTCGTCCCATTTTTTTCATTTGCTTGATAAGTATGTTTTTTTAAGGCGTACTGACACGAATATTTTCAGTTGTCTTTTTTTTGCATCAAATGAAAGGTCCAGCCCTCAAGAGCCTAGAAAAGGTAGTGCTAAGCGCGAGTGCGCCCTGAAAAATTAATTACAGTAGGTTTTTAAAAGATAGTTTCGGTTCCTACTGTGCCCTGACGTCACAACACGGTATGAGATTCTCGTCACGTGCTCGCACAACATAGAGTGACTATTCCACGGTCGCTGCGCTCCGTGGCTTCGTTGGTGACACACAAGCGGCCATTTTGGAAGTTTTGATGACGCACAAGCACCATCTTGGAACTTTTGGTACCTAACGTCGTCACAACTAGCCAGACTGCTGCGTGAAGTCACCAGAATTTGTACTGTAGCCTGACGTGAAGCTATTGTCGATGTCAGTAGGTGCGCCATGGAAAAATTGACTTTAATATCAAAATAAAATATCTTATCAGCATTTGATGAGCTTCACACTTGCTCAGAGCCGTCTCTGCATACAGGAGATTTGTATGGCAGAGTAAACTCGCCTTCAAAAAAAGGTGTCAGTACCCCTTTAAGCTACACAGGCATGACAGGTCTAAAGCTTTGCTGTCATGAGGCACCCCCGCGGCTACCATGTGTTGGTACCTAACCGTGAAACAAAACTCTATATATTTCAAAATCGGTGTCCAGATTTTAGTCATGTTCAAGACAGATATGTTGTTGGAATCCTGCCACCAAATACCCTTCAGAAACGACCCATATGTGATATATCGGAAAGCTCCTCTTTTAAATGGCAACGTTAGCTGACATTTGATACGACCAAGCCCCTCCCCCCATTAGCATTCTGGCCATAAAATGATAACGAATGCAAATAAAACACAGAATAACGACATTTTAACTATATAAGCGCCTGGTATATCTACTTTTAGCTCACCCGTTTAAGTTAAATCAAGTAGCCCCATATGCAAGGAGCAAAACAAGTTCAGTACTTGACCCTAATAAAATTTCTCCAAATAGCTTGCCCTCACATAAAAAAAGCATTTCTTCGAGAGAAAGTGTGAAACATATATATATATATGCACAACGTATGTGGAACAAACTTGAAGGCACACTAGAAAGAAAAACAATTTTTCTATTATCAGTAAATTACTATTTTGCAATTTCTAAACCACCACGCTCGCTGAGACAAGACTCTTGGTAAGTGAGAAAACGCGCAAAAAGATAAATGCGGGTGGCGACGCCCCCTTGAAATTCGCGCAGCAGACGCCGTGACATCTTATATTCTGACGGCGCCTAATGAGGCCTACGTAGTTCCTAATCACTAAAAATGAAGTACGTTGACCTCTGAGGGGGCCATAGACTTAATATACCGAGTGCCAGGAAATTTTATAGAGCCAATACCCCCCAAATACGACAAATACAGTTTGAAATCCGTGATGTCATGCTTGGAGTTTCGGCACGAAATTTAAAAAATGGAATTTTGACCATTTTCTCGTCTGATAATAAAGTTATGGCGAAATGAATGACATTCGAGTTCTTAGAGTACACTTTATCAGTCGAAAACGATTCAGTGCTTCACAATAGTGTCCATTTAAGAACCGAACAAAGTCCAAGCCCGGCCCGACCCGAGCCCGCCACCTGAAACCCTGGCCCGGCCCTAAGCCCTGAGCTTCAGGCCCGAGCCCGGCCCGTGGGCCGGGCCGGGCCAGGGTTTCCGGGTAGGCCCGAGCCCGTGCAGTGCTCTACTCTACACCACAATGAACAGTTCTGCAATGGCTTTCCTTGCATAAAATTATTTGAGGTTTAATGTTCAACTTTTGTTTCCTTGATTGGATTCAGAACAATTTAAAACCTACCATGTGGTATTCGTACACCCCTATTTAAAAAGTGCTTAAAATCTTCTTGCATTTCAATACTGTTGCATGCAGGATCTTGGGTGACACCTTGCAGAAGTCTTGGTGCCACTTGAAATTATACTTGAATGCACTTGAATATTTTACCAAGAAATATTTCCGTACTGACATTGCAATATTTGTTTTTGACAGGTGTGGTGCACTCTGACCTGAAACCAGCGAATTTCCTGTTCGTAGCTGGGAAGCTGAAGTTAATAGATTTTGGCATTGCTGACAAAATTCAAGAGAATGTTACCAGTGTTCTTAAAGAGTCACCGGTACAGTATGCATATTGTCTCACATGTACTCGTTATGTGTCAGAAAAGCGCTGAGGCAAATATTGTGCAATTATTCTGGTGATGTTGTTGAGCAGCAGAGTTTGCTTAGCTATAAAAGCGTTCATTTGGTGGATATTACTAGCCTTTATAATGGCCTTGGTATCCTACAAGCATGTGTGATTGTGAACCTACACACCTTGCACTTTTCACCTTGTTTTCACCTTTTACCTTGCACACCTTCTATATTTATTTATTTCTTTTTTCAATCTTGCGACTTAATAAATTTACAAAGGCAACACAGCAGAGGGCAGTCATCACTGCCAGTGGTGAAATTCACTTTATGCATCACCGTAATAATTATTTACGCTTGGAAACCACAGGCGCCCCGGAAAAAAAGAACTTTCGCAATTTGCTAATTGAGCCTGAAATAGTGACATGCTGCTGTGTGTGACCGATGCAGTGAATTCCCTAAGCTCTGGAATTGCACCTGAAGAAATTAAAATATTTTACTGCTGCCACGGTCTCCAGAGTTTTATTTATCGTTTAACCCTCTCCATTATAAAGTGGGGTAGTTTACAACTTATGAACTTATTACTATTATCAGCTTTGCCATCAGTTTTTCAAGTTCAAATCCTAGCCATTGTGATTGCATTTCGAATAGGGTGAAACGCGGCCATCATGGCTGCGTTTCGCCCTTTTGGGTCAAGCAATGTTTTTGAGCAAGCTGCAGGCATGTCAGGGACATTTTTTTCTTTTTTGATGGAGTGAACTTTGTTATATACATTTAATACAGATGTAAGGACTATGTTGGCTGTTGAGTGAGGACTTGTATTCTCATGCAAGATAGATGCGCATTTCTATGTTTGCTGTTATTTGCAGAGAATGTAACTAGCATTCATTGGCACTCATTGATATTTTCCGTATTTTCTCTGTATAACCTGCACAAAATACTGAGGTTCAAGTTGCAGCCCAAACACACATGACGCCCCACGAAGAAAAGACATGACACACACAAGCGCTGACTTTATTACTTCATACACCAATGCATACATAAGCTCAAGGCAACCTTACTGCTCAGTGCGCACACAATAGCTCTAATCGAAAAGGAAAACAATGATGATAGCCAGTGTACGTATTAAATACGCGAAAACATGAAATCATATTCATGTGAGTGCAGGGACGAAGAACTATCACTTCATTGTGTCTTCTGTGCTTGCGCTGTCACTTTAACCTCAGTATTATGTACCAACTAGACCCATATGAAGTTTTACTGCACAAAATATGCAGAAAATTTGAATCTAAAGTCAGGGTGAGGGTTATATGCTAATATCGGCGCACAAGTTGGCTTCACGGCACGGCTTCACAGTAATGCAAGTAAGGCGGCTTCACATCAACATGTAGGGATATCTTTCCTTGGTTCTATTTTCCCGCGGTTTGTAGAAGGGGTGCGAGTTAAATGCAGCGGTGGGTTACACGTGAGAAAATATGGCAATATTTCTTTAACATGAGCAGTAATGTTACCCAAATTGGGCTGCTCCCATAAGGAGGCCTTCTGTGTTAGCCGATAAAGTGCAAATTGTGGGTTGCATTTAGTCTTCCGAGTCATGATCGGCAGGTAATGCTAAACACACTTGCGGTCTGGCCCTCTATACCAAATCATTGCTTCTTATGTTGTTATGTTTGAATCAAGAGAAGGAGCTGGCATGTATATTTTGGAGCTTTTCAGTGTAGTTGATTTATATGGAAGCCAGATATGTATCTAAAGCCATCATTTACTTTTGGGCCAAGCAATATTTTTGAGCAAGCTGCTGGTATGTTACCCGCCTTGGTAGCTTAGCAAGTAAGGTGTTGTGCTGCTAAGCTTAAGTGCGTAGGTTCAGTTCCTAGCCATGGTGGCTACATTTAGATTAGGGCGAAATGCAAGAACACCCGTGTACTTATATATATACATGCACATAGAAACCCAGGTGCTCCAAATTAATCAGAGTCCCACACTGTGGTGTGCCTCATAATCATATCATGGTTTTGGCATGTAAAACCCCACAAATGATTATATTATTGGTATATTTTTCAGATGGGCACATTGAACTTCATGTCCCCAGAGTCCATCCAGTACACATCTCAGAAGCAAGGGAAAGACTACCTCAAGGTAAGTTATTGTTTGGCTGTACTCTGGTGTGGTGTTTTGTGGAGGCCAGTTAGTGGATTTTTGTGGCAAATGTCCTGGAAGTTGTTGCTGGCCAGTTCTTCTACATGGACTTGCTTTGAAAATAGCTGACTGGCTTCGGTGCTGTTATTCCAACACAACCAATAGAATCCAACAGACAACAGGTTGTGTCTGAGAAAGAAACGAGCCCCTCAAAAAATTCCCCTTATTTCGTTCGTTATTCCAACATGTGCTTTAATGTCGATAATTCAAAACTTATTAGTGAAATTTGGTGTTTCATGCATTGCGATTTGTATACAAGCAGCATCCACCTGTTAAAAGTAAATATAGCTCAAGTGTATTATGCTCTATCCTGCTGCTGTCAAGTACTTCAAATGAAGAGAGTGCAATATTTAATTAAAGGGGCCCTGCAACACCTTTCTGAGTTATATTGGAATAGTCTCATTATTGACGTATGACTCTTCACGAGTCATATGCCGCAAAAATTTTTCTAATCCGTAAAGTCTAAGTGGTGTTACCAAATTATAGAAATCACGTTCCGCAGCTTTCTCCCTCCACCCAACACCGTCAGCGCGCGGAAAGCTGCGCGGGGCGTGGAGGGAGGGAGGGAGGGAGGGCGGAGGTGCGAGGAGGTTCCCAAGAGTTATGTCAGCGCCGGCGGCATTTTTTTTAATTCATTTTTTTCTCTCTGGCATCTCGGCGCAACCACGTGGTCTGTGGCGCCACTTCCGGTCGGCTTGCGTGGTCGTCGTCGAGCGGAGCCCATCACACCGTGTATCGCGCGTGCTTGAAAACTGCGAGTCGGTTTGGTAATGTTGGGTGTGCACCTCGAACTGCCGTAGTGTTTTCATCGCTCTGCCAACCTTGGACATAAACCTGCGTGCGCGTTTGGAACGAATGCCAGCTGAGATGGGTTTCGACCCACACTCCAATACACCGCCTCGTCACACTGCTTGCGCTTGAATCGTATTCAACACTGCAAAGCTGCGTGCACCCTCCTCCCAGTGGCGGTACTTCGATGCTGTTTGCTCTTCGAATGCGGGCGCACAGCAAGTGCGGACTGACAACAAAGAACTAAAGACTAGAAGAAAGGATCGTGGGGCATCGGGCCGGCGCGGACCCATCCCCCGGCTGTCTGCAGCTACCGTGAAAATGCGAGTCTGCTTGGTTGCTGTGTCGCAGTTTCTCGGGAACGTCGTGAGACTACGGGGAGGATACGCCTAGAGTTACTGTATATGCTACCTTTAGGTAGCAGAGTTGCGCATCTGTTTTCCAACGCCGCTAACAACCATGCATTGCGGAGAAGCTGCCGCTTGGGCCAATTTTTTTTATGTCTCGACGCCGCCGCTGCAGCGAACTGAATTAACACTAGCCTTCGACAGCCAATGTTGATCGCCGGTCTTCGACACGCCAGACAGGTTAATCGGCGACACAGTAGGCATGTCGCCTGCAAAAACGAAGTGCGACTTCACCGCATAGCTGTGGTTGCTAGCCGGACCTATGCGCTACTCTGCTACCTAAAGGTAGCATATACAGTGACTCTAGATACGCCGAGGTACGGCTCGATGACATACTGAACAGACAGCGAACGGGACTCTCGCCATACAGCGAACACAGGTATCCTAAAGTAGCCGGCGCCAGCATTGTTATTGGAGAAATGATGCACCCCTGCCTCGGTCGGTCGTGAGAACGTGCCAACGATGCAGTTTCCAGCTGACGAGGCAACACTCGAACGGCTGCCACTCTCAACCGCAACCGGCGATGGTCAAAAGCACAGAAATATTCACGATTTCGGCACTGCGCATGGTGAAGAAAACGCGACCACGCAACTATGAGCAGACGAGGTGTCGGTGAGACCGGAAGTGCTAATATTAATGTTTGTTCAGTGTTTTAACGGCATAACACAATATAAACATACATATTATCTACTTATTGAACTCAAAATTAACAACGAACGTAATAATGAGGGTGTTATCGTGATTATAACATCAACCAATGGTGGAACTGCCGACAATCGCGTCATATATTGCGGACTAATACATCATTTGTCGAGAGAAGAGGTAGCGATTTTCAGCTGACTTTGAGAATTTATTGTAAATTCCAGGCCGCTCGCTTCGCTATAATATTTGGCTCGCGTGCTCTCGGGAGCCTCGACTACCGATTGGCAGCGCTTTTTGACCCTGCTCAAAAAGTGTTGCAGGGCCTGTTAAGCCTAGCTCATCTAGTATAGTGCACAGTATGCTTTTGTAGGAGTGCTTCATTTGAAAGATACTCACGATTTAAATTATCCTCTAAGATATAAAAATTAGGGGTGTGCGAATATTCGAAATTTCGAATATTTTTCGAATAGTGTGTGCTATTCGAACTTCCCAAAAACAAATACGGTCAACGTCCGATTGAAAGTGACCCCTTCAGATTTTTAATATGCTTCACCTCATTACACTCTCGTATTGCGGCAAAGCTGCCTTTGAAGCTCCGTTACGGTCGAACTTTTCCAAGACACGGTCAACGTCCGATTGGAAATGGTCCCTAGATTTCTAATATGCTTCACCTCATCACACCCCCGTATTGCGGCAACGCTGCCTTTCAAGCTCCGCTACGGTCGAACTTTGCCAAGACACAGTCAACGTCCGATTGGAAATAGTCCTTAGATTTCCAATATGCTTCACCTCATCACAACCCCGTATTGCGGCAACGCTGCCTTTCAAGCTCCGCTATGGTCGAACTTTGCCAAGACACAGTCAACGTCAGATTGGAAGTGGTCCCTAGATATTCAGTATGCTTCACCTCATCACAACCCCGTATTGCGGCAAAGCTGCCTTTCAAGCTTCGCTACGGTTGCAAATGTATTAACCCTTTCAGACGCTTTGTACACAATTGTGTACATCACTTGTTTTTGCTAGTTCTGTCGACTAGGGGCTAAGAAAGAGCAAGGTACACTGAGGTCTGGATGAATTGAACCTCCTGCCTCATAAATCCGTCTTCTCCACTTCGCGGTGTACTGTTGCACAAGATCACTTTTCTGAAGGCGTTACCGTGGTCGACGAGTCGTTCAGCGTGGCGCTTCCCTCAAGCCGCGTAAAAGGTGTAATTTTTCTTTTCTCAAAATGAACAAAACCAAAGACGAATTTGCACTATATTTCTAGCCTGAGATTCCATTCTACTTATGCAAGAACACAACATGAATGGCTTCAGGATAAAGAACTATTTAATCAGAACTTAATTTGGATTAATTACTATAAAACTCATAAATCAATGTATTATGTAATTATTTTTGTAGCAATAGAATATCGAGCACTTTGAAATATTGTTGTCACTTTGACTCATTTACAGGCAGTTCTTCATAGGTGGCGTCTGAAAGGGTTAACTCAAGAAAACGCTGGTTCCAACATGGAGGTGAAAGATGTGGCAGAGGTGGGGGCTGAATTAATGCTGTTTTGGTCCGAAAAATCGGAAGCCGAAGCATTTTAGCATCCAAAATTTTAGATGTTCTTATATATCGACGTCTACGAAGCAGATTTGGAACTCCGGACTTGAAGGGAGCACACCCTTGTCCGCCACATCAGCTGGGCTTCCACGGAAGTTGAAAGAGGAGAGGCCGAGGAAATGGGGCATCTTTGCCTATCACGTGTAAAGTGTTGTCGGCAACACTTTGGTTGCACCAAATCATGTACATAAATAGAATTCGGCCTCTACATTGTCTCATTCTTGATAAGACAACTATGAAACACCACTCCGCCAGTGCTTCATCAGCCTAGCGAAAAGAAACACTTTCATGTTGCTATCTCATAAGAATATGCTTAGGAATCCTCTCTTTTCTGCAATTTCGCGTCGAAGTATTCGAAAAATATTCTAGAAATATTCGAAAAATATTCGATTCGATTCGCACTCGCACTTCAATATTCGAATTCGCTTCGCACCCAAAATTTTGCTATTCGCACAGCTCTAATAAAAATTTTTCAGGTACCCTTTAACATTGCCTGCACATTTAGAGTACCAAAGGAGCATGCATATCTGCCAATTCTCCCAATTTGCCCGGGAGACTCCAGATTGCTGACCTGTTTTCCTGATTGTACAATTGCGGCCATAAATCTCCCGACAAACTGCCTCAATCCAGTTTCGAAAAAAAAACAAAAAAATTACAGTACTGGTATGATTGCAAGTAATTGCGAGACCACCACTGCGGCACCCTGTCGTGCCCGCGGTAACTATGCAGCACACAAGCACTTCTGGCGCTATCGCGCTACGGTTGTTCTAAAGTATGGCCAAGCTCTGCGAGTAGCTGGTACTCACCGGTGTTCTTCTGCGTCAGGTTGACTGACGTATAGTAGCGCAACCCAGATACCGCATTTTGAAGCAGTTTCAATCGGCTAAGCACCAAGTGATGTCTGCCAAGCTGTCTAGCTTGCAAGGCACGTAAAAGAGAAAGTGTGCACTGGCCAGCGTGCCGGTGGATTTGGAACTGACAATGTGAATCTGTATGTACTGTGGTAGTGTGTTCAGTGCGAGGCAAGCGACCCACTCAGGTCAGTAGAGTTCGAATTAGCACGGGCCATTTTACGGCTGTTCAAAATAGAGCGATCCATTTTTGGCTGTCCGTGAAATTAAAGTGCAAATTCCGTGTGCCGTACATTGCTATATTTATCTTGCATGTTCACAAGAGCCTCGACTACTGAACTGCAGTGAGTTCTGAGTATATTCCAAAAGTGTTGCAGGGCCCCTTTGAAGTGACCATTTGAAATAAAGACAGTTTTGTTGACTGATCACAGGTGTTGCCCGAAATAATTTTTTCCCCCCCTCCCCCCGTGGCGAGTCCTGATTTCAGAAGTCCCTGGGTTGGCAAGTATGAGCATGACCAGTGGAATGCTTGATGTGGGAGGCGAAAGTGTCGATGTTCAGTGTTTGCATTTTGCTGCTATCACCTTCTCATCATTTGTGGCATGAGAACAAGAAAAATATCATGTGACTCATGTCACATGATGTTTTTCAATGCCCAGTCAACAAACCCCTGTGGGCTTGTTTGCTGATTGATGGTTTTTCTTATTTTTTGCAGATAGGTCTCAAGTCAGATGTCTGGTCACTTGGATGTATCCTGTACAACCTTGTCTACGGGAAGACGCCCTTCCAACACATATCAGCGACTCATGCCAAGCTGTTGGCCATTGTTGACAATAGACAAGCTATTGAATTTCCTGATGTCTCTGACCCTCACCTTTTAGATGTTCTCATGGTGCGTACCCAGATATTGATTTCCTTGATTTATTGCAGAGATCTGTTAGCTCGGTAATGGTAAGGATGTACAATAGATTTTCCTAATTCGGTGCCACCTGTCGACAACATTGATGAGCCTCTCTGCGCTGCCATTAGGCCATTAGTATGGAGAGTCTGCACGTGCCGCTGGAGTACACGCACGCAGCAGAACATTTGCATGTGCACATGCTTGAGCGAAGATAGCATTTTCGTGACCGCACAGAGCTAGCATGGTTATTGGTAATGCTTGGCAGCAGCATCATGCAAACCCATTGCTGTGTGTGCCATGTTGCAAACTGACAGGAGTTCGCTATGAGGACAGGTCTAAGTCATGCATACCTGCTACAGCACCAGCGCTTCCAATGCGGATTAATCACTGCATGCTTGAAACTTGTAGGTGTCCTTTTCATATCATAATGCTACCTATTATAGGATAAAAAGGATTATAGTGATTAAATGAGACAAGGGATCATTCTTCACCATTCAGAAGTTCGCAAAAGCGTGTTCAAGCCTCGAGGCACTTTACCGTGACTGATGAAATCTATTTGCCAAACACTGTGGAAATTCGGCGTTTCTCGTAGGCGTATCACTGTACGTAGTACGTTCTTCATGGGTTCTTCTCCAAGCTTTTCTCAGAAAAAGAAAAGAAAAATCTGCACCACTCATTGTGAATGTGGACCTCGTCACCACTGCTGCAACACGAAAAGAGACTCACGAATACAGGCTATCGGCCACTATAGGATCTAGCAACATTGACAGTTCCCCTGCTCAGGCATTGGTGACAAGCAGCATCGGCAGCATGCTGCGTATAAGGTTATACTTGGCTCTAAAACTCACTGCAGTGGCAACACACATTCGTGCATTTAGTGAAACTGACAAGAATGTTGCTATAAAGCATGTCAAATGCTGCATATTTCGGTAGCGAAACTAAGCCACTGAGTCGAAAGTTTTCCATCAAGTCTTTTCAGGACAGTACCAGCAGACAATAATTTCTATACAGACCCTCCCGACTAACTAGGAGCTGTTATGCAGCAGCAGAAGTAGCTCAAGAGCACGGTGGCTGGCACTGTTCTCATTCATTGTTCATTCACACATGCAATCGTTGATGTATCCATCGTGAGTGATGTTAGTAGAAACTTGTCTTTTTCTGGCTTCGATAATACAGTGCACATGCACAGGCAAATCACTGCACAAAAAAAAAAAAAAATAGTGAAGCATGGTTACGAAGGGAACATTCCTTTGCAGCTAGGCACTGGTTCATGTACAGGAGCACTACAAATGCTAAATGCGAGTGCCAGGGCATGCGACCTGAGTACACCAACGCACAGTGTGGCAACTAAATGTCATCTGCATGTCAAACAAGCACTGTCATCGAGGCATAGAGCGTGACACTGCTCGAAGGCTGTACACTGTGCAAATATTTATTTATGCTTAGTGCCACTGTTAATTTTCTTTGATATAAAAAAACATGAGTAGCCACTTGATACCTCTAATACGCCAGTCACACTAACAAATTTAGTGTGACACAACCTTAATGAAAACCAGCAGATAATGAAGCCTAGGAAGGTATAGTGGACGTTAATTGTACTGTTGTTAATGTATTGTAACAATTGTGATATAGATGTGAAGAAAGTAAAGTGGACGAAAAGACAACTTTCCACCGGCAGGGACCAAACCTGTGACCTTCGAATTACGCACCTGATGCTCTCACCAACTGAGCTACAGCGCCGGTCGTCCCCCCGTCCACCTATCAACTATCTATGTGCATGTGAACCCTGGGAGTGTTAGCCAGCGCCATTCTTAGCCGTGACAGCGAGTGTGGAACACTTTTTGCCAGATGGCGTCACATAGCATGGCGCTGACTAAAACTCCGAGGGTTTGCATGCACATAAATACCCGATAGGTGGACGGGCGGACGACCGCCGCTCTAGCTCAGTTCGTGAGAGCATTGGGTGCATAATCCGAAGGTCACAGGTTCGGTCTCTGCCGGCGGCAAGTTATCTTTTCGTCCACTTTACTTTCTTCACATCTATATGTGATCACAGCGCGAAAAAGATGGGCTGTGATCAGTGACTGCAGAGCAACTTCTATGCACAGTGAAAAGCCACAGTCCGTCGCTTCGTTCGAGTAAATCGTGGAAGAACAAGTGGGGTTGTAGATGTTGAAGTTGGGGAAATGACTCTATTTCTGAAGCCCTTGTGGGGAGCAGGGCTAAGTGCGCAGCAAATTCGTCCACCGTTCTGTAGGCTATACCCTTCTCGCCCCCGTCTGGCAGATAAGCGCCAAAAATTTGGTTGGATACACTATTGTCATTTAAGTAAACACGCGGCTGCTGCCAATATCCGATGCTCCAGGAAGCCTCCCACACTAAGCAGCAGACAACTCACAAGACAAGTCATTACCCATTTTTCGGGTTAGGGGCGCGGTGGCGCTAAAGGGAAAAGTTGTGACGCCCCGCACTACGGGGAGGACAAAGCGTTTACTGTGTGGTTAGGAGTTCCCGGGCAAGCTTCAAGCAGTGCTACTTTCCGTATGCTGAATGACTAATATTTTTGGGCCCTGGTGAGATTTACACACCTAGAGTGGACTCTAACTTCCCTCCTTTTGGCCGTGGGTTAGTGCTGCCATCTATGGCCACAAAAAGTTCAAATCTGAGTTGCTTTGGAGCTGGTGAAGCCCCTTAAGTTGGTCCATGTGACAGGGGTATAAGCTGTACGATGACATTTTGGGGGAAGCGAACCAAAGGTAGCTGTCCATTCAAAACTTTTTTCTTGCACTTCCCGAGATTTCCTCAACTGCTGTATGCCTCTGTTTTTTTTGTTTTTTTTACCGTAGGACTCCCTTGAATCACTGCAAAGTTATTCAATCAGGAAATCTCCACCAAAATATGCTCTCTAAAATGTGAATGCTGGAAACATCTCCCAATGCAGTCGAAACCCACAGTAACGAAATTCTTGGAACAACGAAATTCTTTCCTGTCCTCAGCAAATGTTCATAGGATTCAATACATCTCGCATTTCTCGGCTACGAAATGTTGCTAAACTGCAATCCCATGACAACAAAAACTGATGGGACATTTCCCCACACATTATCTGCTCCCACAAGGGCAGCACACTCCGAAATGAGCTCAGATGTTTTTGCTTCGCACTTGAATTGTGTAAAGTATGTACCAAATACAATTGTCTCTTGTTGCCGGCGCTTCTCAAACGCTGGTCGTGGCTCCCCACGGTTGGGTTTGCAGTGGCTGAATACTGAAGGCACTGTGTCAGGGTTCAACATTCTTTTCATTTTCAACAGTAATTGGTCAAAGAGAGACTGGTCGTGCACAAAGTCGTCACCTTTGAAGTGTGCCGAGCAAAGCCCCGCAGTTAGATGGCTCCCATTCGTTGCGCCTCACTGTGATAACCCAGAGCTTTGGGAGCTTTATGCTTTTTGGAAAAGCGTGATAGCTGGTCCTGGCCGTGGCATACATGTTCAAGCAGCCTGCAGCCATGCATTTCGTTGGCATCATACTACAATACAGTTGAAAACTTTGAGTTGGCCGCTTGTAGAGGGGCATCACGTAGGAAAAGAAGGGATGTGGCGGCAGGGAGTTCTGCTCACAAGTGAAGGCGGGTTGGGATTTATCGTATTTACTCTAATCTAGGCCGGCCCCGATTCTAATCCGACCCTCGAAATTCGCAAGGCCAGAAAAAAACAAACTTAATCATCGTACTCGAATCTAAGCCGACCCTCCCCACTTTCGCACATCGTTTTTTCGAAAAAAACATCGACTTAGATTCGAGTAAATACGGTACGTCATTTACGGTTCTGTCGGATTTGCCCGGGCGCACCGCTAGAGCTCCTAATAATATCTGGGTTTAACGTCCCAAAACCACGATATGATTATGAGAGACGCTGTAGTGGAGGGCTCCGGAAATTTGGACCACCTGGGGTTCTTTAACGTGCACCTAAATCTAAGTACACAGGCCTCAAACATTTTCGCCTTCATCGAAAATGCAGCCGCCGCGGCCGGAATTCGATCCCGCAACCTTTGGGTCAGCAGTCGAGCGCCACAACCACTAGACCACCGTGGCGGAGCCGCTAGAGCTCCTGTCGTCTGCTAGCTGGCAATCAGAACACTGATTGGACCTTTACAGTAATTACAATGTTTTTTTCGTAATGCAGCATTTATTTTTATAACTTCTTTGCTGTAATTTTTCATTTGTACATATTTTTTTTACACAGGCTTGCATTTTACAGATAGAGCACTAAAATAAAGTATGCTTGGAATGGAATCTGAAATGAGTAAATATTTTGTTAGCAACATTCCTTGGAGAACAACTGAATGTATATTTGACATTTCCTTTTTTTTTTCCTTTCCTTTTTATGGTAGTTTAGCCAATTGTTGTTTCAAGGTCTATAGTTCATGTTAATCCTTCCAGAAATGTTTGCGCCGTGATCCACAGAGGAGGCCTTCCATATCGGAGTTGCTTGAACATCCATACCTTGTAGAAGGTGAGTCATTCAGTCATACTATTAAAAGCAAACCTACCATGTTTTGCATACACCATAGTGAGACTGTAACAGTGAGGTCAGATACTGACAAATGAGTCTGTTCCTCTTAACGAGCAATATCCCATTAAGTGGAACTTGCATGGACCAGGAATGTGTGTTCCATTTAAGGGGGGACATGGTACCTGGAGCTATTTTTTTTTATTTGTGAACCAAATTCAATTTAAAAGCACAGGTATTATGTATTTTCTTGTGCTGATTTCAAAAATGCAGTAATTTTTTCTTTGACTCAATTAGTTATCGAAATAATTCGATGTTAATTACTATTAATTGGTGAGACAATACATAAAAATAAACAGGGCAGAAAGTTATATTTAATGCATGAATGCAAAGCAGAATACATAAGGATTGAACTGCTGCAAGCAGTCTTCAAATCCAACAACAATTAGCAATTTAGGAGCTCATCAAAGCTCCGTGTTTACACCGCAGCTACTAATGAACTTGGAACAAAAGCAGATAAATTACAGAGGGAGAAAAAGAAGAATCTGCTTGCAGCAGTTCAAGCTTTAGGCGTTCAGCATCATATAGCAAAAAAAAAAATTACAGCTGTAGCTGTCCTAGAGCATTAGATATCGTTGCACCAAACAAGCAAAATGAGTTAAAAAACTTGTTCTCAGAAAATCGAGAAAAATGCAAACAGCTCAATTTATTCAAGAGTGTCATCAAATATAATATATTAATTTATGTATGGTATAGTAATGAATCTTAATTATATAGTAATTAAATATCTATTTATCTGAAGTCATTCATGCTCTATTTTTGCATAAATAGAAGCAAATACCAGGCTAGAAATATGATGCAAATTCGTTTTCGGTTATGTCCATATTGAGCAAAGAAAAATTATACTTTTGCCATGGTTCGCGGGAAGTGGCACATCAAACGACTCGTCGAACATGGTAGTGCCTTCAGCAAAGTGATCATATGCAACAGTGCACTGAAAAATGAAGGTAAATGAAGACAAATTTATTACGCAGGAAGTTCATCCAAAGCTCAGTGTATCTTGCTCTTTGTTAGACACTAGTCGATACAACTAGCAGAAACATGTGGTCTACACAATTGTGTGCATAGCACCTCAAAGAGTTCCTTTAAGGACACAGCGTAGGGTAAAATTGAAAAAAAAAAAAAATCAAAATTTGGTTTTTTGTTTGTTTGGAATAAGGCCTTCCTTATCCCACATTTTTTATCCACACATCCCACACATCCAGTGACCCACACATTTTTTTAGCAACCAAGCCCCCTTTCCTCAGACTGTGCACAACATGAGCTTTCTGCCTCAAGTGGTTTTTAAAAAAATCGAAACTGGTAATTTCCCTGAGCTTAGCAGGTTTTTAAAAAAAGTATTCCGGCTGCTTAAAGGTACATGGTACTTTTTTTTTACATGCGTGGCATTTACTGATTCCACTGCCTTGTGTGTGTGAGACGCACATGGAGACACGGTTCTGTGCATTTATTTTAAGTTTAGTTGCGCCTTTGTTGATTTTGTTGCGGCGGCAAAAGATATCCTTGTGTTGACGAATCAAAGAAACTGTTTAGAAAGCGCAGTATAACTGGAAATCGACACGCTTTGGCTACTAACAGAAACGAGACCGGGAGCACTCGTGCGAGCACTTCAGCAAGTAAGATTTGTCTTCATTCTGTGTGGCCGCAAGGACAAGATGTTACCTGTAGTGACAATGGCTACACTTTCATTGATGAGGAGCTTCTACAAACCATGATTTACGAGTAACTGCGTCTGCACAGAATGCAAAGGAACCGTGGCACTCGTAGAGAACTCAATGGATCGTGTTCATTGGAATGGAAACCCTCAGAACTGCCATCTTCGATACCGTTCTAACTTTCAAAAAGGCCTCCATGGCCCAAGTAAACATTCTCAAGGCCGTTTGGCATATCACCAAGGCGCAATACTGTGATATGGTTGAGTGAGATCGACAGCCGTCAACAGTATTTGGCCAATAGAGAGACAGAAGATATGACAAACCCAGGGAGCCAAGAAAATAAAAAGCGAAAAGCTGATTTGTGTGATGACTATATGGCAGGTTGCTATGAATTAAATTGTCCAGTACATCTTTTTGAAGAAAACATGAAATACACTTGTTTTACCTCTTTAAGTCTCAATATCTCGAAATCCATTTTTTTTTTGCTACATTTGTCCCATTATCAAAACAACTTGTGTCGGACGGAGCAATGCGGCGCCTGCGGCTCGTATAAACAAAACCGAGCTGCGGGCGAATGCCGGGGGTCGGCACGTATATCAGCTGGCTTCGGCGGCGTTTTCCTAGAAGCGCGCCTTCGGAAACGCGTGGTGGTGTTGGCCGGAACATCTCCGTCAGCGCCTCGTACGACCGTGCGGTGGGCGCAAGCCATTGCGGGGGACTCGGACAGCGACGGCAGCGAGCGTCTGCTCAACGAGCTCGGAGCTCAGATTTACGACTTCAAGTGCTCGCCACGGACTGCGGCTCTGCCGAGCTAAATGACCCGACGACTGCGGTGTTGTGCTCGCCGTGCTCGAACCGTGGGAACGTGACCTCCGCTCGAGAGTGCCGTGCCGGAACTTGTGAAGACCCCGTGCAGCAGTGTTTTAAGAGACCTGATGGGAGGGTCCGGGGGGAGACGAATTTCGGAACGCGCCGAGTGCGCATCGGAATAAACGAACTGCATTTTACCCAGTCTGAGTCTCCTCTCATCAGCGACATACGAGAACCGGCTTTCTAGGTTCACACCGGAGAAAGGGGCAACACGAACTTCACTGGCGCAGTCCGACAGAATGTCCTGCTGAGAAGACTGGGGAAAACATCCATTCTGGTGGAAGAGCAGACACGGGCTGACTCCATGGTGACGGACTCATCTCGGGCGTGAACTCAAGAGGCCGTAGCCGCTACTGCTGGAAGCGCGAGGTGCGCAGGTGGGTGTCTCATTCCTCTATTGGCTCGCAGCTTGTTATGACCAGTGGGTATAACTTGCGTAGTGGCGGGGTTAGCGAAATGGAACCCGACCAGAGTGGGAGGCTGACGGATGTGGGCTCGAACGCCGAGATGACTAGGGTCACAGGAGAGCCTTCGGGAGGGTCAGGCTCTGACCAAATGGCGATGTTACAGATGCAGCTCCGCATTACGGAAATGGAATTAGCAATGGAACGGCTTAGAAACAACAGTGCCAGTGCCGCCGCAAATGCTGAGAACGCAGAGGCAGCTCGAAGTGAGGATAGGAGGTTGAGGTACACGAGCCTTTTGAAGGACGTGTTGGTGCTCATGCCTACTCAGGAATCACTCGTTCCATCGTGGTTCGACGACGTTGAGGCCACATTTGATTGCTATGATGTGCCTCGTGAGTGGAGAGCGGGGCTCATGTTGCCCCGACTAAATGAGAGAGCAAGGGGCTTGCTCGTTCGACTTAGTGCAGATGAAAGGAAGGATTATGATATCCTTAAAGAAACCGTACTGAAAGGTCTCCGACTGTCTTCTGCTGAGTATCGCCGCCTCTTTACTGAATCGAAAAAGCGCCGAGATGAGACATGGCCCCAATTTGCAGTGAGGCTTGAAAATTACTTGATTTATTACCTTAATGGCTACAAAGTTTGCAGCGTCGAACAATTCAGAAATCTCATAGTAACGGACAGACTTCGCGACATTCTGGGTGCGGAAGCCCGTTCATTCGTTATTCAAAATGAAACCCCGAGCAAAATAATGCTTCCTCTGGAGGTCGCTGAATTGGCAGAAAGCTTTGAAGAAAGTAAGAGAGGATTGGATAACTCAGGCGAGATAACGGGAGAGGGAAAGCCAAAATCACTCCCTGATGCACGCAGGACTTCAGTAGCGGCAAACAAAACCGACAAAAAGAGCAGAGGTTGCTTTGTTTGTAATTCCGTGGAGCATTTTGCGCGAGACTGCCCGACGGCGCGGGCAGCTAAAGCAAATTTGGTGCGGAAGGAAAATGCAGACAGTGACAGTGTAGTCGGTGTGGAGATGATTGCTCAGGAAAACGCTGTGAAAGCACCTATATTTCACTCTATCGAGACAATTGACCTTGCGTGCGGTCAGTCACAGTTTCAAGGCAGCATAGATTCCGGTGCCGAGATAAGCGTCATCAGGAGGGCTGTAGTGCCGGGATATCGACCAACGGGAACCAACCTAAAATTGACGGGCGCATTTGGTGAGCAGGCAATAGCCGAGTTAGCCTATGTTCCACTCAGATTGATTGGGAAACCCAAATACATTGGTCGCGAGGAAAGCGATAAGGGGATACTGTGCGCGGTCACTGATAAACTTGCGAGTGGGGTAGACGCGCTCATAACCCCAGGCACGTACGAGCAGTTATTGGAAGAAACTGCGGTTGTTCATGAACGCCCTGTCGTGGAGAAGGCGCAGCCGGAGGCTAAGGAAAATGGTGAACCGATACTAGTTACCGCGGAAGTTGAGGCGGTGTGCATTGACGATGGGGCACAGCAAACGGATCCGCTGGAGTGCGACGCAGATGTCGGTGAACGAGAGCGTTTAAGGCTAAGCCAGGTGGCTGATCCCAGCCTTAAAGAAGCGTGGGAACAAGCACGGGCGCGAACCCACGGAATGATTGTAATTGATGGGTTGCTGTACCATAAAGATAACGTGGCTGGTAGGCCGTGCAATAAGCTGGTGCTGTCACAACCAAAACAGGCAGATGTACTGCGGTTAGCTCATGATTCGGGCTGGGCGGGTCACCTTGGCAAAAAGAAGACACTACAGCGGATTAAGACCGCTTTGTTTTGGCCCGCTGTGTCAGGTGATGTCAAACGGTACTGCCAGAGCTGTCACCAGTGCCAGAATAAAGCACGTGTGAGAACACGCGACAGGGTACCGATAGCTCCGATCACGAGGCAGGTGCTACAGACGATAGCTCAGGTGGGACCAACCGCTAATGCTGAAAAATGCAAGTTTGCACAGCAGGAAGTCAAGTACCTTGGCCTCATTTTAGGTTTAGGTAAACACGCACCCGACCCGGAAAGGGTTTTGGCGGTTCAAAACATTTCTCGGCCGCAGGACAAACGCGAACTGCGGAGCTTTTTCGGGCTGTGTAATTATTACCACGACTATGTGCTCGGGTACGCTACGTTAGTGTTGCCGCTAACCGATTTGACAGGAAGACGGGTCCCACAGCAAATACCGTGGAGCGACGCCGCACAAAGGGCCTTTGAAGCCATTAAGGAACAGTTAACAAGTGCGCCGACACTTCACGCGCCTGACGTAAGCAAGGGCTACATTCTGGCAACAGATGCATCCGATGTAGCTTTAGGAGCATGCCTTGCTCAAATCGATGAAAAAGGCAGGGAAATGCCGGTGGCTTTCCTCAGCAAGAAGCTAACACCGGCCGAAACCCGTTGGGCCACGATTGAGCGAGAGGCTTATGCTGTTATTTGGGCATTACAACGTCTTGAGACGTGGCTTTTTGGTGCAAGTGTCACGGTGGTGACTGACCATAATCCTCTAAAGTTCCTCACTTTGACGTCCCCTCAGAGTGCACGGCTGATGCGCTGGGCGCTGGCACTGCAGAAGTTTAATGTTACGGTCATGCACAAAAAGGGTAAACTTAACGCGAACGCGGACGCGTTGTCTCGGCTGGCGAGCCCGCTCTCGCTGGGGTAGGATATGAATGCATGCATAGGAATTATGCTGGTCATGGCACTGTGAGCTTTTAGCGGAGTGGTACATCCCTACTTTGCACTCCTTCCGTGACTGACCTGTATTATCCAGCCTCTCCAGGAAGCAACAAATGTACCCGTTGGACATTGGTGTGTTGCATCACGAGACGTTTATGCAACACAGTGGCGGTGGAGGTGTCGGACGGAGCAATGCGGCGCCTGCGGCTCGTATAAACAAAACCGAGCTGCGGGCGAATGCCGGGGGTCGGCACGTATATCAGCTGGCTTCGGCGGCGTTTTCCTAGAAGCGCGCCTTCGGAAACGCGTGGTGGTGTTGGCCGGAACATCTCCGTCAGCGCCTCGTACGACCGTGCGGTGGGCGCAAGCCATTGCGGGGGACTCGGACAGCGACGGCAGCGAGTGTCTGCTCAACGAGCTCGGAGCTCAGATTTACGACTTCAAGTGCTCGCCACGGACTGCGGCTCTGCCGAGCTAAATGACCCGACGACTGCGGTGTTGTGCTCGCCGTGCTCGAACCGTGGGAACGTGACCTCCGCTCGAGAGTGCCGTGCCGGAACTTGTGAAGACCCCGTGCAGCAGTGTTTTAAGAGACCTGATGGGAGGGTCCGGGGGGAGACGAATTTCGGAACGCGCCGAGTGCGCATCGGAATAAACGAACTGCATTTTACCCAGTCTGAGTCTCCTCTCATCAGCGACATACGAGAACCGGCTTTCTAGGTTCACACCGGAGAAAGGGGCAACACGAACTTCACTACTTGAAAAAACAGAAGGCTCATTTTTTTACCAGAATAAACCAAACATCAATACAAATCTGCTGAACTCGAATGGTATACATATATGGAATAGTTTTCTTTTTTTGCCAGTTTTATTTTAAAAATGACAAATTACTTGCATTGCTAAAAAAATTTGCAAAAATGTCTCCACTTGAAATACAATTGTAACTCTAGCTCCACTGCAGAAGAGACCCTGACGAATGAAATAAAACAAACCCCAACACTTTACGTATAGCAGTTTCTGAGAAAATGGGTCTTAAACAAGCCTTAAAATAGCCCCGCCGCGGTGGTCTAGTGGTTATGGCGCTCGACTGCTGACCCGAAGGTCGCGGGATCGAATCCCGGCCGCGGCGGCTGCATTTTCAATGGAGGCGAAAATGTTTGAGGCCCGTGTACTTAGATTTAGGTGCACGTTAAAGAACCCCAGGTGGTCGAAATTTCCGGAGCCCTCCACTACGGCGTCTCTCATAATCATATGGTGGTTTTGGGACGTTAAACCCCAGATATTATTATTATTAAGCCTTAAAATACATGGGAGGTACAGGGCCTACCCTGTGCCGTTAAAGGCAAACTCCAGCAGTTTTCTTACCAAGTTTTCTTACCAAGTCTAGGTAATAGCAATTCTATGTTCCTGAGATGCTCCTGACAAGCTCCTGATAAGAATTTGAGTTTGTCCACCAACTTCTTAGTGTTTTACCTGATTACCATAGCCCAGTAAGTTCAAAAGTAATAATAAATATGTAAAAGGTGTGAAACCGAAACCCAGCCAAGCAGTACTGTCCTTGCGTGATGTATTATGGTGTACAAACCGGAAGTTGTGCACGACATGTCAGCCTGACCATCGTGGAGGCGGAGGAGGAACGGCGCGAGAGCTGCGAAGAGCAGACTCTCAGCTTAAACACGACCATGCTGCATCATTACTGCCATGTCTCTGGTTTAAAATGTCTTTTAGCAGTGCTGGTGTACTGTACGGAAACTTTTTCCATAATGTGTACTGGGGGATAGAGCACTGCACGGGCTGATTTTTCCAGCCCGGGCCCGAAAGGTTTGGGCCCGGCCCGGCCCGTACCGGTGGCTAGTTAAGCCTTGAGCGTAAAAGAGGCCCTGTCCAAACTTCGGTTATTGTGAAGATACCTACCGCACACAAGATAATTTCTAGAGATTGTTTTAGGAACTTCTATCAGTGTCACGACTTTCACTGGTACTGTGTATACTTTCGGTTAATTACGCCCGTAAAACTCTTGCAGAATATTTGCAGGGCCATATAAAATATAATTGGAGTCATAGATGGCTGTTTCATGTACGCACGCAGTGCTGACCACGCAGCCTTGTTTTCGCATTTCAAAGAACGACTACAAAATATAATACCTCCATAAAGTGAAAAAAAAAAAAACATGGCAGACATTTTTTGTTTGAGTCTACATAAATTGCATACGAACTAGGGCTGTTGAGTTAATGTAGCAAGCCTCCTGCAAACTTCATACTCGAAATGTTTCCCTAGATACAAACGTGCACATCTTATATGTACTAATCTAGGCAGTTTACCGTTGCTTTCCTTACACGCTACCCGAGAACGTCTTTCACTCACTATAATGGTGGAAACTTATATTAGGCGTTTCTTGAAATTACGTGTAGCAAATTACTGTGCAATTTCTGTGCACGCCAATGCACTCCAGGTGGTTTAAATTACCCGGAGCCCCCAACGATGGAGTCTCATATAGCCTGGGTCGCTTCAAGAAGTTAAACCCCAAGAAACAACAAAAACTAAGCCAAACAACGTACACACGCAATTATACAGATACGTATGAGACCCGGGCCTAATACGGGCCTGGCTCAGGCCCGAGCCCGACCCGAGCCCGAAGGTCACGGGCCCGAGCCCGGCCCGGGCCCGATCAAACAATCCCTTGCCCGGGCTTTTGGGCCGGCCCGGGCCCGTGCAGTGCTCTACTGGGTGCTATCCGTGCACGGTAAACTGTGCATTGTGCAAAAAGTGGATCGTACTTCACTTGCATTAAATTTCATTGATCCTATCGCTGCGACATTAAACGCTGCTGTCCTCAAACTTAAACTTTCCTTCCATAACAATATAATAAAATTTTTAGATTGTCTTGATGTCTTACCGGATAACTGTAGCCACAATCTTGTGTGCCTGGACAAGTGGTCCCATCTTGACAGTGGAGAGTTAACCCAGACGAGCACACGATGTGAACAGATGTATTCTGCTTCATTGCTGGTGTAAATTATTGGCAGCGGCATAATTTTGAATGCGCTGGTTTTGAAACCTTTTATCTTCCAGGACACCAGCATTAATACGCTGGCCAAATGCACACGATCGTTGCCTTTTTGACACTGCAGTGGTTAGTATTCTGCATCCCCAAACACTTGTACTGGCGCTTCTGTCGCTTTGCCCATATGAAATTCATTTGTAATCAATCTGTGCATCTCCATTTTGCATGACTGATGTGGGCAAAGGAACATGCCTAGAGAATTTCATTGAGATCTATTGACCCCGAAAGATCGCCGAAGTTGGCCTTAAATAGATTTCTATTTACTGAGATTCTACTGTATTTTGTAGTTTTTCCTGCTTTTTGCTTAATTTGATCCGCTGGATAGTTCAGTGAACACTGTCCCTTCAGTGTCGAGTTGACGGAAGACAAGTGTACTATTGTTCTGAGCCAACTGCAACATTGGTCTTCATTTCCTTTTCTTTTTGGCAAATGAATAAAAATAGTGTGCTTAAAGAATACTTTCTTATTCTGAAATTAAATAGTGCTGATCTTTGCCGGTAACTGTTGTAGACTAGTGGCCATTTTACTGTGGAATCAGTATGCTCTGTTACATTATCTTCTTCAGACATGAATTCTGTAAATGTCAAATTGCACATTATGAACCATCTGTATGTCAAATTTACACAACTTTATTCCAAGGCACCCTAGATTCTATTGCAAGAAGGGGAAGGTGGTGATATGTTTGTTTGTGAATTGTTCTGTAATAAATCCTAATTAGTGTAATTAAATGTTTGTTTATTATGAATGAGAACTGTGTGTCTAATATTGTCTCTTCTTTCCTTTGTTTATTATGAAGTCAATTATGTTTTATTTTTTTATGAAAATGTGAAATCTCAGGATCAAGGTACATGGATAAATCGTTACCAGTAATATCCATTTCGAGTAGACAAAAATTGTAGTTTTGGCCTGGCTCCTCAGACGTGGCACGTCGAACGACGTTGAACATGGTAGTGTCTTCAGCAAAATTATCCTCTGCAGTAATATGCAGGGCAATGAAGTTAAATGAGCACTAGTCGTCCACTCGGGAAGCATATACAAACGTGCACATCGCATTTCAAGCTGGTTGATGTTAACATGTGGTGCATAACTCACCTTTATACTTGATGTGTGCAGTTGTACACGCTACTGCTGAAGGGATTGGTCTAATTGCACAAGTCTTTCAATTCTGCTTGCAATGTTCTATTTCCTTTTAGTAGTTGACTTGTTTGCCTGTGGGTCTTATTGCTGCAAAGCATATCATATACTGTGTTTGGTCTATCTTTACAGAAGTGATGCCAGTAGCAGTCAAGCAGTGCAAAGACCCACATGTCCAGTCGCTGATTAGTGAAATTGAGAACCTGTCCCCCGCAAGTGTCAAGAAAATGAAAGAGGTGAGATCACTCACTGGTTTTACCTAGTCAAGATGCAAACCTTTGGTCAAGTTAATCAGCTGTGGCACATTACCACAAATAGGAAATTCCATATTTCATTTTACCCTCAGAGTATTTCAGCATTACAGGCTGTAGCAGGCACAAGAAGTACAGTAGCAAATAAACTAAACAAATATATAAAAATATACAAGATATAGTACAAAAAGTAACCGAGCCATGCACCGTACAATGTGAAACAGCGTAAGTCACTGGTAGCTTAAATAATCTGTTAAAGTAGCAGGAAAACAGGAGGGGTCAGCTGTTTGAACCAGGTTATAAGCAGACAGTTACAATCAGTGCAAGTTTACAGCAGAAGAGACTCTGAATAAGTGAGTTATAAATCTCTAAAATATGGGCCTTCTGCACATGGTCTGTGCTATGTGGTGGTTTTGTCAGTGTTTTAACTTTAAGGTATTGATTATGACAAAATGCTCAGTGATGTGATAGCTAGCTGCGCCAATTGCGCCAAACTGCGCCAAGACGGGAAACCTGCTGCATCCTGCTACATCTCCGCTGTTCTGTGCCGAAACTGCGCCAAACTATTAGCGCACTAGCGTAAAAACATGAGCAGCGCGCCGGCGGCGGCAAAACGCGACACTCCAAAGCTGCCGCGCGGCAAAATTTTCGTGCCGCGAGAGGAATGGGTTCGTGCAACATTTTTCGCGGCATTTTTCGCGCTTTCTGGAGGACCTGACCGGACGCAGATTGATGGGAAGGCTCGTTAAGCGCTAGTTTGGCTTGCCCAGGCTTTTGGGGGCCGACATAATCCTCTCCAGACTGTTGCAAATTGGCGTGACCCCCCAAAAATGCACTTTGGAAGGAGCGGCTCGCCGCGAGCTGAAAATTTCAGTTGTTAGTACAGCAACCTCCTTGTCTGTCGTGTTTTTGCCCCTTTTTTAAGTTCCGCTGCTCGAACCAGTGTTTAAATTCCTGTCACACGGACAGCCGGTTAAGCTGACTACGGTAAGGGGTAGCTACACAGCAGACTAGAGTTACTGTATATGCTACCAAATGTAGCATATACAGCATACATAACAGCAGAGTCTCCTGACCGCGCTTACCGTAAACCGAGAATCTGGCAAGATGGCGGACAAGCTTCGCACCAGCCGTGAACAGGCGCAGTTAATTGGCAGCTTTGTGTTGTTTGAGGATTTTCACGGAACGCGACTCCTGTCGGGGAGCAAAACTCTTGGAAAACTAGGTTCGCAGTGGAACGGTTAGCAACAAAGACTTATTCCGTCCTCGGCGGGATTAGCAAAAAGCGTATCGCTACACGTTTCTTGAGGCGAATTGCTTTTCGCATTGTTCGTGTCTCGCCGTCTCAGAGCCTCAGGTCATTCCACCAAGTCAATGTCGACATCCTGAACAAGATGGACGAAAATGGTGACACTATATCATCTTGGTGTCGCCAAGGCAGCGATGTCAATGGATTTTGCATTTTCTGCAGTCAGACTTTTAACTGCGAACAGCATGGTTTTGCGGCGATAAAGCGGCATGCTACAAGCAAGAGGCACAATGAGTCCACGAAGCAGCACCGGAATTCAGCAGGTGTACTGAAAACTCCAAAGACCGCATATCAGACGTATTTGGACTTCTCGCAGTGTTGAGCTACGCTCTCAGGCGACCGCGTGGTTCGTGCAAACTCTCTCTTCGTTCTGAAAATTACTCCCGAAGAAATACCTTTCTCTTGGGCAGATACGGCCACATCTTTATTTCCGAGGATGTTCACGGACTCCGAAATCGCTAAACAGCTTTCCTGCAAGCGAACGGAAGCCTCCTACATAGTGCATACCTGCCAAGTCTCCCGGATTTTCCTGGAGACTCCGGGTTTCGACCATTTCTTACGTTGGTACGGTTGGCAGGAAAATCTCCCGGAAATCGAAATTTCTGTGCGTGATCTAGCCACATTGACAAAAATCGCAACCCAATCCGATCCAGGCCGTTTGCGAACCCATAGTAAACGAATTTAGGGTGCATTGATGTAAACGTAACCGTCTGATACGAATTCACGCAATTCCCCAGCCGAATTCCACTGTGTCGAATGGGCCGAATTTCGGATGTTCCAAACACATTTCTGCGTCGCGGCGGGTGATACGAACTTTGGTACCGAATCCGTCGAGCGACGGCCGAGAGCAGAATGCTGGAAGCTTTGGAAGTACGCGCGTGGGCAGCGCGCACGCTGTCAGAACTGTGGTTATCGTTTGCCACAACCGCTGTGAACGATACTGCGGTCGCTCTTGACACGATCATGTATGGCGACGACGAAACTGATGGAACTCCGAAAGTGCACGCGCGTCCAACGCTCACCCTGTCAAAGTGACGCTGCTTTCCGCAAACGCCGCGGTCAAAACCGCGGTTTGATCGCGGCAGATGCGATCATAGATAGCAACAAGTGATGTAGTTTTGAAGGCACGTGCGCTGGACGCGCACGTGGATTGAAAACAGAACTACCGTTTGCCGCATCCGCCGCGCACGAAACCACGGTCGCTGTCAACGCGATAACCGATAGCGACTACGAGCTCTCAAGGTACGCAGCTAACGCAGCGGTAAGTTAAAGGGAATATAGCCGTAAAAAATTACACCATCTCCCCCTAAAGGGAATCATGTGGGGATGCGAAGCAGCGCTGGGTATTGTTTCCATTGTTGTTCCATTTGTGTGTGGAGTTGTGTATATGTTGTGTACCGCTTATGTTACCCCCCCCCCCCCCCCCCCCAGCTCGTTTCCGTTGCGCTTCCGCTTCGCGTTGCCTCGCAGCTTCGAGATTCGCTTGTCGGCGTTGCTGTTTACGTTCAGCTTCGCGAGCGTCCATAGTGCCGTTGCGAAGGAGAGTGCAACGGGAGCGAGCGCGCGCCGAATTATATACGAGCGCACAGTTGTGGCGGAGAGAGAAGAAACGAAGCGGAGGCCGCGCTCACGCCACCTCCTCCACCCCACCTCCTCGCGCTCACGCGAGGAGAGCGAGGGGAGCGAGGGGAGTTGGCGCATGCGCGTGGGGGAGCGGATGCGTGAGGGAATGACGGACTTATCCCCGAGCAAAAGCTGCTTCGCATCTAATAAAAAAAAAGGCACGAAACCTTTCAGTGTTCGCGTCGATCTTCACTTGTCATTAGGGTGGAGCGGACTTTGGCACTTAGTTTGCAGTTGGCCTCAATCGAAGCTCTGACGCGAAGCTTTCGCGGCAGCCAGCTGTGCTGTCCCTTATTGGTCCATTCACGTGTGTCACAGAAAGGCGTACGCGAGTTCTTTTGACGGAAATAAATGTTTTTTTGCGTATGTCGTGGTTTGAAAACAGATTTTGCTAGTTTTTTGATGATACGAAATTTTGGGCATTACGAATATTGTCGCTCCCCCTTCAGATTCGTATCACCGAGATTATACTGTATTTGGGAAACCCTACCTGCGTTGTTTGTTTGGCCACTCTAAGCCATTATAAGACTGCAACGCCAATGTTTACGCTTATGGGGCTGTTCGGTGATCGAACAGTGTTATGCAAACACCCATTATTGGACAAAACTTCTTATTTCAAAAGAGTTCCTCCTTATTTGACTGTTTTGCTTCATATGGTCCATTTTTCCGCTTGGCAGTGATCTTTTAGCTGCTTCAAAAAGTTGCTTTCCCTGCTTCAAAATGCGTTTTTGGCTGCTCCAAAAGCCCTTTTTCCTGCTCCAAAACGCACTTTTTGCTGCTCCAAAAACCTGCTCCAAAACAGCTTCAGTCACATCTCTGAAATGCTTTGTTGAAGAAACATGGAAGAAACTGCCAGCACGGGGCTAGGAGGAGAAGGTTAAGCTGACTTCATGCAGGATACACTAGACGTGTGATTAGTTTATTAAATGTTCACAGCAGTCTTGTAAGCTGTCACTAATCCCGTTAATCGGGTTGGCAATCGCCGGGCAGATTCTAAGGGCTGGCGTCAAGGCCCTCCGAAAACGCACCACGAAAGCGCGGACAATTTAGAGTTGGTCCTTTGGTGCGCCAGCGAACGCCGGTTGTGGTCCAAAGACCGAGTCAGAGCCGAGAGTCGACAACACAAACGAAAACGAAATATATTCTCAGTTAAGGCAATACAAATAATACAAACACATGCACACTCGGCTGGTACCAGTTACAACTTCACAATATAATTCAGATGGTGTTTACACAATGGGAGCTAAACAAACCGATCACACGCTACAAATGCAATCGCATGCATTACAACTATTCAATGACCGTTAAAGTCCTGAATATACAATGGCGTATCCAGTCCGCAATACTTGGACGGTAATCGAATGCTTCTCTTCAAGGAAACACTCACGCCAGCTCCAGCGTTGATCGTCGTAGCTCAACCGTCGTCGTGACTTGTCACAGCTCACACGGTGCCGTCATCGGGTTCTTCCGAATCGACGATCGACTGACCGCACACCATCATAAACACGTCTTCTTTGGCTAACGAAGCCACACTTACCGCAACTTCACCATCACCGGGCCACTCCTTCACTCACTGACTTCTCGACCTCTCGACTGACTGCCTGCACCTCTCGACTGACTGCCCTGACTGTCGTCGATTGCACGCTTTTATCCCTTCTTCCCCTGTTTCCAGAAGCGTCGGGAGCGTTCTTCGGCGTGCAATACAGCTAAGGTTACAGAAGGGACGAGAGCTTTCTCGTAGGTTCGAATCGCGGCGGCACCGCTCGGGGATGCGTCCCCCCTTCCTTCTAGAACCATCCAGGCTTTGCCGGGCGTTCGATCGTGTCGACGGCGTCTGGCTCGAGTGGGTGAGGAGGATGCGGCACGCCGGCGTCTTTTGATGCTTGTTTTTCGTCTTTTGCGCTTCTTGGGCGAGCGGTTCGCGCCGTTCTGTCTCGTAGCCAGCTGAAAGTGGCCTCGCGCGCGCTTTATAACCCGCTAATTCGTGACACTGCCCCCCACTTCAAGAATATTATCACATAATATTCAAGCAACACAAATTAGCGCGCACATACACAGCCAAAAATGTCCCACAGACAGAGTCCACGACTCAGTCCACACACAATGCGCGTCACATTCACAATAAAAATATCAATATAATTCACGGGGCATTTCAATGTCACGACATATGAAAGATAAACTCAAGTACATAAGTACAACACACTATCATACCTTTCATATAAAACAATGCGAACGCTCAATACAAAGCTCTTCAATTATAATGCATATACAATTATATCAATAGCATTGTACACATAAAATAATGCAAGTAACACTTGGGCTCACTAGCCATACACACTCGACACAGGGTATAATAATACAACACACTCAAAACTCAAACCATTTCAAACAAATTCGATTCCAACACCCTATCCTGTTAAATTCGGGTCGCGCTTACGCCCCTTCTTTCGGTGCTCACTTGCTCTCTTTTTGTTCCTCTTCGTTTTCTTGCGAGCCGTTCCATTTGATGGTGCCGGAGGGGGCGTCTCTGCTGCCGTCGACCCATTTGACGCTAGCAAGGCGTGGTCGCGTTCGTTAGAACGTTCTCGGTGTTTCGTCCACTTCTGCGCGTCGTGGTGCTTTGCCTGGACGACCACCTTCGTCATCTTTTGAGCCGCAGATGATGGTGGCCGCTTAGTTGCAATGTCACCTGCTCGGCGCGTCTTCACAGGTGGTACAGCGATCGTTGGTGCTCCCTCATTGATATTCCGTGATACCTCGGCCTCATTTCGAGCTCGGGCAGCATCCTTCATGGGATTCCCTTCCGCGGTTCCTTTCTGTTGCGGTTCCCGAACTGACGAGGGCTCCATCTTCGGGGCTTCTCCCAAACGTTCAGGATCGTATGGCCCTCGAGCTCCGTCGATGTTTCCCACGATTAGGTCGAACAGGGGGTTATTCATGCACAGGGCAGTAACTCTCCCGCTGAAGTAAGGGGTCTCCACCTCAATCTTGGCTTCGGGAAGCACTCGAATGGAACTATCAAGCAAGCGAACCGGTTGGGTATTGCCTGTGAATTCGCTCTCTCTGACCAATTTCTTTCGTACGATAACAGTGGTGCACCCACTATCTCTTAAAGGGGCCCTGCAACACTTTTCGAGCATGCTCAGAAAGCGCTGCCGATCGGTAGTCGAGGCTCCCGAGAACACGCGAGCCAAATATTATAGCGATGCGCACGGCCTGGAATTTACAATAAATTCTCAAAGTCAGCTGAAAATCGCTCCCTCTTCTCTCGACAAATGATGTATTAGTCCGCAAAATATGACGCGATTGTCGGCAGTTCCACCATTGGCTGTTGTTATATTCACGATAACACCCTCATTATTACTTTCGTTGTTAATTTTGAGTTCAATAAGTAGATAATATGTATGTTTATATTATGTTATCGCGTTAAAAACACCGAACAAACATTAATATTAGCACTTCCGGTCTCACCGACAGCTCGTCTGCTCGTAGTTGCGTGGTTCCGTTTTCTTCGCCATGCGCAGTGCCGAAAACGTGAATATTTCTGTGCTTTTGACCATCGCCGGTTGCCGTTGAGAGTGGCAGCCGTTCGAGTGTTGCCTCGTCAGCTAAGAACTGCATCGTCGGCACGTTCTCACGACCGACCGAGGCACGGGCGCAGCGTGTCTCCGATAACAATGCTGGCGTCCGGTAATGGCGGCGCTTCGGGGCCGTCTGCCAGTGCCGTCTTACGAGGCGGTGTATCGGAGTATGGGCCGAAACCGATCTCAGCTGTCATTCGTTCCAAACGAGCGCGCACGTTTGCTTCCATGGTTGGCAGAGCAATGAAAACACTACGGCGTTTGAGGTGCACACCCAACATTACCAAACCGACGCGCAGTTTTCAAGCACGCGCGATACACAGCGCGATCGACTCCGCTCGACTAGAGTTACTGTATATGCTACCTTTAGGTAGCAGAGTTGCGCATAGCTCCGGCTAGCAACCACAGTTATGCGGTGAAGTCGCACTTCGTTTTTGCAGGCGACATGCCTACCGTGTCGCCGATTAACCTGTCTGGCGTGTCGAAGACCGACGATAAACATTGGCTGTCGATGGCTAGTGTTAATTCAGCTCGCTGCACCGGCGGCGTCGAGAAATCAACAAATTGGCCCAAGCGGCAGCTTCTCCGCAATGCATGGTTGCTAGCGGCGTTGGAAGACAGATGCGCAACTCTGCTACCTAAAGGTAGCATATACAGTAACTCTACGCTCGACGAGAACGACGCAAGCCGACCGGAAGTGGCGGCACAGACCACGTGGTTGCGCCGAGACGCCAGAGAGAAAAAAATGGAAAAAAAATGCCGCCGGCGCTGACGTCGCCTCCTCGCACCTCCGCCCTCCCTCCCTCCCCTCACGCCGCGCGCAACTTTCCGCGCGCTCGCTGCGTTGAGTTGAGAGTGAAAGCTGCGGAACGTGATCTCTATAATTTGGTAACACCACTTAGACTTGACGGATTCGAAAAATTTTTGCGGCATATGGCTCGTGAAGAGTCATACGTCAATAATGGGACTATTCCAATATAACAAAGAAAGGTGTTGCAGGGCCCCTTTAATACTGTGACTTCCTTTCCACCAACTTTCCCCTTAACTGTCAGCATTTATTTCTTTGTGTCTGTTGTCACCGCAGCACCAATGAAATCCATCTTCTTCCCGCTTTTCAGTTCGGCCAATTCATCATTGCTCGCTTCTGCTTCTTCTTTTGGCGGGACATACGCACAAGCAGCTTGGTGGGCTTTACTCGCATCGCTTCGACATGTGTCTGCTTTGTGCCCAGTCTGTCCACATTTAAAACACTTCATCACACTGGGGCGTGAGAAGTTAGTCCGACAACTGTTAGCGCGATGGCCCACCCGGTTACATAGAAAGCATCGCGGAACACTCTCCGGTGCACGCTTCTTTTCGTCAGGTGCCGATTTCTTCGACTTCTCGTGAACTTCCTTTTTTACTTTGGCTAGATTCGTGCCACCTTGTGCTTCTAAGAATTGATCGGCCAACTCAAGCATGTCCTCAAGCGATTTAGCTTTCCTCTCTTTCAGATACAGCGACAAGCTCGGGTGGCAACTGGTGAGAAATTGCTCTCTGATTAGAAGCTCTCTAAGCTCACCGTACTCCTGTGCCGTCTCTGAAAGCTCTATCCACCTGTCAAAATAATGGCTGAGTTGCGCAGCATACTGCGTTGCCGTCTCGCCATCAGCTGGCTTTCCCGTACGGAACCGATCGCGGAAGCCTTCCACGGTGAATCGAAATCGCTTCAGCAAAGCAGCTTTCACTTTCGTGTAATTAGCTGCATCGGTAGGTGTCATCCTACCGTACACACTGAGCGTTTCGCCACTCAAACAAGTGCTCAAAGCAGTTGCCCATTGCTGTTCCGGCCAATTTTGGCTTCTAGCTATTGTCTCAAACCTGTGCAGGTATGCATCAAGGTCATCTTTCCTCTCATCAAACGCCACAAGCAGTTTGCTTGGGTTCAAACGGAAGCTATGATCTTCCCTTTCGCTGCTCTCCACTCTAGCCTGGACGGGAGTCTCTGTGCGCTGCTGCAAACGGAGCCGTTCGAGTTCCAATTCGTGCTGCCGTTGCCTTTCTCTCTCAGCCATCTGCGCCTCTCTTTCTTCTTTCTCCCTCTCAGCTGCTAGCCTCTCTCTCTCCAGCTCTAGTTTCAATTGTTGTTCTCTTTCTTCCTTCAGCTGTCGCTCTTTAGCCTCTCGCTCTTCTTTCTCCCTCTCAGCTGCCAACCTCTCTCGTTCAAGCTCGGCTTTCAGCTGTTGTTCCTTCATCTATCTTTCTTCCTTAGCTCTTTCTCTTTCTTCTTTTTCCTTTTGGCTAACCCACTTTCGTAGTTCGGCCCCAGAAAGACCCATCTTCTCACCAAGGGCAACTAATTTCTCGAGATCCATGATGCCCGTCAACGATAACCTAGCCGCGTGCACAAAATCTCTGCCTAACTTCGAATTCCAAAACACTCTCTGCACACAGGTTAGCGAGAACGCGGTGCAACACACAAAAATCGTTCGCAAGCACTATCAACGTCTCAAGGCTCTTTCTCCCTACTTTGGACACACTGTGCACCAAAAAGGTCCTGTCGCGGACGCCAGAATAATTGTCACTAATCCCGTTAATCGGGTTGGCAATCGCCGGGCGGATTCTAAGGGCTGGCGTCAAGGCCCTCCGAAAACGCACCACGAAAGCGCGGACAATTTAGAGTTGGTCCTTTGGTGCGCCAGCGAACGCCGGTTGTTGTCCAAAGACCGAGTCAGAGCCGAGAGTCGACAACACAAACGAAAATGAAATATATTCTCAGTTAAGGCAATACACATAATACAAACACATGCACACTCGGCTGGTACCAGTTACAACTTCACAATATAATTCAGATGGTGTTTACACAACGGGAGCTAAACAAACCGATCACACGCTACAAATGCAATCGCATGCATTACAACTATTCAATGACCGTTAAAGTCCTGAATATACAATGGCGTATCCAGTCCGCAATACTTGGACGGTAATCGAATGCTTCTCTTCAAGGAAACACTCACGCCAGCTCCAGCGTTGATCGTCGTAGCTCAACCGTCGTCGTGACTTGTCACAGCTCACACGGTGCCGTCATCGGATTCTTCCGAATCGACGATCGACTGACCGCACACCATCATAAACACGTCTTCTTTGGCTAACGAAGCCACACTTACCGTAACTTCACCATCACCGGGCCACTCCTTCACTCACTGACTTCTCGACCTCTCGACTGACTGCCTGCACCTCTCGACTGACTGCCCTGACTGTCGTCGATTGCACGCTTTTATCCCTTCTCCCCCTGTTTCCAGAAGCGTCGGGAGCGTTCTTCGGCGTGCAATACAGCTAAGGTTACAGAAGGGGCGAGAGCTTTCTCGTAGGTTCGAATCGCGGCGGCACCGCTCGGGGATGCGTCCCCCCTTCCTTCTAGAACCATCCAGGCTTTGCCGGGCGTTCGATCGTGTCGACGGCGTCTGGCTCGAGTGGGTGAGGAGGATGCGGCGCGCCGGCGTCTTTTGATGCTTGTTTTTCGTCTTTTGCGCTTCTTGGGCGAGCGGTTCGCGCCGTTCTGGCTCGTAGCCAGCTGAAAGCGGCCTCGCGCGCGCTTTATAACCCGCTAATTTGTGACATAAGCATTGCTTCTAATTGGTCAGTTAAAACAGGGTGTATACAGGTCCATGAAAACCCTTGAAATTGAAGTGTTTTCAGAGCCCTTGAATATCCTGGCATTATTCTCCCGTGAAAACTCTTGCATTTCATGAGAAATACAGTAGACTCACGATAATTCAAACTTTTGTAAATTCAAACAAATTTTAAATTTTGGTTGGCCCAGTATGTTTTCAGTGTATTTTAAAGCCACCTAATTCAAACGGTTTCATTGTGTTAATTTGGTTAATTCATACTTTTTGCTTCTTCACACTGGAAAATACGTGCGCGAACAATTCTGTGTTGATTGAAGAAACAAGATAGGGACCTTTCCCGAATAAAAAAATTAGGGCAAGTGAAGCGTGATCTGTTTTTCATTCTTTCTTGATTTATTGCATTGCAAAATGCTCCCTCCCAACTTTTATTTTCCTCCATGCCGGGAATTTGACCTTCACCCACGTGTTTAAGCAGTGCAACGTTTCTGTAGCTACAGCGAAGAATGACGCTCATGTGTGGAACGATGAAATACGATGAAAAGCAACAATAAAATGTGACAGTGTAAAATTACAAGTGACCTCGATAAAAGATCAGATTGCCATATATGAAAGGGCTGATCACCAACTAGCCCACGATCGAGAGAGCATAAACTATTGGAAAACGATGCACATAGGTACCTATGTGACTGGCTCACTTTCGAAGCCAACTAGTCCACGATCGAGAGAGCATAAACTATTCGAAAACGGTGCATACAGGTACCTATGTGACTGGCTCACTTTCGAGGCCAACTAGCCCACGATCGAGAAAGCATAAACTATTCGAAAACGGTGCATACGGGTACCTATGTGACTGGCTCACATTCGAGGCTAACTAGCCCGCGATCGAGAGAGCATAAACTATTCGAAAACGGTGCATACAGGTACCTATGTGACTGGCTCACTTTCGAGGCCAACTAGTCCACGATCGAGAGAGCATCAACCATTCGAAAACGGTGCATACAGGTACCTATGTGACTGGCTCACTTTCGAGGCCAACTAGCCCACGATCGAGAGAGCATCAACCATTCGAAAACGGTGCATACAGGTACCTATGTGACTGGCTCACTTTCGAGGCCAACTAGCCCACGATCGAGAGAGCATAAACTATTCGAAAACGGTGCATACAGGTACCTATGTGACTGGCTCACTTTCGAGGCCAACTATCCCACGATCGAGAGAGCATAAACTATTCGAAAACGGTGCATACAGGTACCTATGTGACTGGCTCACTTTCAAGGCCAACTAGCCCACGATCGAGAGGGCATCAACCATTCGAAAACGGTGCATACAGGTACCTATGTGACTGGCTCACCTTCGAGGCCAACTAGCCCACGATCGAGAGAGCATAAACTATTCGAAAACGGTGCATACAGGTACCTATGTGACTGGCTCACTTTCGAGGCCAACTAGCCCACGATCGAGAGAGCATAAATCATTCGAAAACGGTGCATACAGGTACCTATGTGACTGGCTCACTTTCGAGGCCAACTAGCCCACGATCGAGAGAGCATCAACTATTCGAAAACGGTGCATACAGGTACCTATGTGACTGGCTCACTTTCGAGGCCAACTAGCCCACGATCGAGAGAGCATCAACCATTCGAAAACGGTGCATACAGGTACCTATGTGACTGGCTCACTTTCGAGGCCAACTAGCCCACGATCGAGAGAGCATAAACTATTCGAAAACGGTGCATACAGGTACCTATGTGACTGGCTCACTTTCAAGGCCAACTAGCCCACGATCGAGAGAGCATAAACTATTCGAAAACGGTGCATACAGGTACCTATGTGACTGGCTCACTTTCGAGGCCAACTAGCCCGCGATCGAGAGAGCATAAACTATTCGAAAACGGTGCATACAGGTACCTATGTGACTGGCTCACTTTCGAGGCCAACTAGCCCACGATCGAGAGAGCATAAACTATTCGAAAACGGTGCATACAGGTACCTATGTGACTGGCTCACTTTCAAGGCCAACTAGCCCACGATCGAGAGAGCATAAACTATTCGAAAACGGTGCATACAGGTACCTATGTGACTGGCTCACTTTCGAGGCCAACTAGCCCACGATCGAGAGAGCATCAACTATTCGAAAACGGTGCATACAGATAGACCGCTTATAACGTAAGTCGCCGGAGTCGCGAATATCCGCACTATAACCAAAACAACCTTCTTCAAAGGCTGCACTTGCGCAAAACGTGTTGAGCATGTAGCCTCGCGTGTCCGATAATCGACATATGCGATTTGGGGCGCTTACAACCGCTTAAATGTCCGAATGTTCAAAAATTAACCGCCAAAGACCTGCATTGCCAACGAAATGAACACGGGGGAAAAAAAGCAAACAAAACAAAGTGCCATCGCGGAAATTCGCCGACTACGTTTCAGGCCACCTCGAGGTATGCGCATTAAAACCATGTCGAATCGCGACCGAAATTTCACGTGCTGAGCGGTAGCGATCGTTCGATTTCACGGGCGCGCACGCGATGTCCAAGACATTGCAATCGAATCCGGAACCACAATTCAAGTTCTATTAGTTCTATTAAAGTTCTAAAGTTCTATTAAGTCACAATTCGAGAGTTGCATGTGCCAACCATGCCCTCGTTTTCGTTAACTATATGATTCTCTTCCCTTCAAGTGCAGCCATCGCAAAAAGTTTCGTAGATTCCGCACCAAACCGCAACTTTTATCGCCCGCGACCGCTACCGAAAAGCAACCAACGCTGATTAGGCCTAGCGTGCCGTTCAGCATGTTGTCGTGGGAAGTTTGTCCAAGACAACATGAAGGTCGGACGTCGAAAAGATCGCACTCAAGCACTAACTTAAGAACAGCGCGCGTGATACGAAGTTTGTGTTCGCGGCCGGGAGATCAACGGCGACAAAAGCCCGCCAAGCTCGTTTAAGTCCGCGCACTGGCAGAAAAGGCGAAAGCTCGCGTCATGAAGCCGCAAAACTTTTCCATTTGCGGACGAGGTCGCAAACGCGATATCTGTAGCAAGTGTGATAACGACGACACTTTTCCCGACAGGAAACTTACTTTAAAGCGCACTTGATGACGCGATCGTACGTTCCACGCTGCCGGCAAGCGGCCGCGGAGCCTTGCCGCCGCCGGTGCAAAGGCTACTCCGTCGCCTAGGCAACCACCATCCTTCCCCACTCGGCGAGCCCGCACAGCGCTGCCGCGGTCTTTTTCCTCCCTCCGCCCCTCGTTCGTTCACTGTGCGTGCCCTCGCCCTTCGTAACGACCTCGTCGCTCCCTCCCCAGCGGCGTACCTCCTTTGAGAACCGCACTCGCTACCGCGTTTGTCAGAAATATTTTCCCGCAACCGCATTATAAACGGTATTTCATCTTGGGGGATTGCGCAATAAGCGGTATGCGTATACATGCGGTTCTATGGGAGGGTGAACGGGAGTCGAAAAAGACCGCATTATAACCGGTCCTGCACTATATGCGGTTACGTTATAAGTGGTCTGCACTTACCTATGTGACTGGCTCACTTTCGAGGGCTTCATTTGTGCACACCTGCATTTCTGTACACTAACCTGCACCGGGCTTTTTCGCGAACTATGCTGCCGCCGCTGCCACGGAAATCTGTAACACGTAGAAGCTTCGCTTAAAAACAAAACCTGAGACTATGTGGCCTTGATCCATCGCTTGTGGAACGCTTGTCATTTTTAATGCAGTACACCAGTGTAGTGCGGGAAAAGCATACTAAGATTGAAAAGGGGCTACTAGCTGTCGTGGGACTCGGCACATTTTGTCCCTTTATATTTTTTTCCAGTGTTGGCATATATAGGGAGTCCTAGAGCGCCCTAGATGCAGCACGTAGTATTGTGCTGTTGATTTTTGTTCTATCCGAGAGGTGTAGGTGGCAATATGGAAAGGAGTACACAATGCGGCTGACCATTGCAGCAAGCATTACTCGTCGTTTGGTAGTGAAGCCAATTGGGTCATTCCACGCCAAACGTCCCATACATTGCGCTCGACCCTCTCCAATTGTATTGTAAAAAATTGTGGACGTTCATATCAGTGCACTATTTGCCCTCAGAAAGTATTTTTTGGAAAAAAATTTTTTCTTGTCTGTTACAGTGATTTGAATTTTGCCGTAGTGGGTGAAACATAGGTTGCGAAAAAATACTCTAAAAAATACAATACTTTACGTTACACCTTAAATATCTGCTGTTTACTTGAAAAGGAGTGGCACTATCTTATTATCACCCATTGACGACCACTACTTTGTCTCACGATGTGCTTTGTGGTGAAGCAATGCTGCAATTCTGCGCCCATTTTGATTATTTTTTAAAAGTTTTACGAATACTACAGACAAAATAGGACTATATCACATGGCTGGATAGTTGGCAGTAAGCGTGTCAAAAAAGTATTGAAGTCGATGACCGAGTAGTTTCGAAGTGGAAGGGGCGCAAACATTGAAAAATGTGTGAAATGCTCCAGGTTCAGGCACATGTAGAGTGGTGATGCAGTCCAAGTAAAAATGCACGCTTGGTCTCGTTGGGAAGAGTAAACAAAGGAGATTTATTTGTGAAAGTTTCATCAGAGTGTGAAAGTTTCATCAGAGTGTTTTTTGTTTTTGGCGAGAAACAAAAATTTGTGTTGAGCGTTTGCGGCGTGCCTGGGCGCGGGCCCGTAAGTCCGCTTCACTGCGCCGCCACTGTTCCTTGGGGCAACGGAAGCATGCAGCGCCCACGCGGGTGGCACGATCGTGTGCTGCTGTGAGTTTTCATGTTGCTGAAAACTTGCAAACAGTGTGTATGGCTGGCAGAATGTTTCGGAAGGGCACTAAAGGCTGCCGGTTAGTAGTCGGAGCAGAGCACGATTTCACTGCCACGTCACTGCATGCACACGTACGACTGGCGCAGAGCTTGGGTTGTGTTTTCGATCTCTGCGGAGGTTGCACTTCTTACTTCCGTTGCCGACGTATGGTCTTCGCCACTTGAAATGCCTGTGTTGCTTAGTAAGTGGTGAGCCCGGCATTAAGAGTGCTCAGTGATGATGGCACGAAAAGGTGAAACGTGCGCGTACCTTTGAGGGAGATTGTAGACTCAAACCTTGCTGAGAGCTCAACTTTCTGCCACGCTGCATGCGATGCTTTCATCTTAGTAATCGCCTTGCGATTACTAAGCGAAGGCGATAGACATTTAAAAGGACGAAGGCGGCTTCGTCCTTTTGTATATTTATCGCTTTCGGTTTCCGTTGTACAGGCTCTCCGTCTAAAATATGACACGATAGCAGTATACTCACCATTCGCAATGTTTATCTTACGCGCTGCCAAGGGATGCGGCCGAAAGACGAACCTTCGAGTGCCGCGTGCTCGCTCGGCGACGCGATCACCGGAGCAAAGTTCACCTCTGCCGAAGATCCGAGCGTAAGAATACGTAGCACCATTCGGCTCCGAGGCACGAATGGCGCGCGTCACGTTCAAGCGAGCTGCCCATAAAAAAGAATTATCAGTGTATTCCCGGTGCCTGTTAGCCACTTTTATTATATAATAATATATTTTAAACGAATCATCACTCGTTTTCCCTGACACTTCGTCGGCGGCACTGCGGAAAGCCGAAGAATGCGTGTCGAAACGTGAAAACTCACAGCAGCACACGATCGTACCACCCGCGTGGGTGCTGCATACTTCCGTTGCCCCAAGGAACAGTGGCGGCGCAGTGAAGCGGACTTGCGGGCCCGCGCCCAGGCACGCCGCGAATGCTCAACATAAAATTTCGTTTCTCGCCAAAAACAAAAAACACTCCGATTAAACTTTCACAAATGAATCTCCTTTGTTTACCCTTCCAAACGAGACCAAGCGTGCATTTTTACTTGGATTGCATCACCACTCTACATGTGCCTGAACCTGGAGCATTTCACACATTTTTCAATGTTCGCGCCCCTTCCACTTCGAAGCTACTCGGTCATCGACTTAAATACTTTTTTGACACGCTTACTGCTAACTATCCAGCCATGTGATATAGTCCTATTTTGCCTGTAATATTCGTAGAATTTTTAAAAAATAATCAAAATGGGCGCAGAATTGCAGCACTGCTTCACCACAAAGCACATCTTGAGACAAAGTAGTGGTCGTCAATGGGCGATAATAAGGTAGTGCCATTCCTTTTCAAGTAAACAGCAGATATTTAAGGCGTTCCGTAAAGTATTGTATTTTTTAGAGTATTTTTTCACAACCTATGTTTCGCCCACTATGGCAAAATTCAAATCACTAACAGACAAGAAAAATTTTTTTTCCAGAAAATACTTTCCTAGGGCAAACAGTGCACTGATATGAACGCCCACTATTTTTTCCAATACAATTGGAGAGGGTCGAGCGCAATGTCTGGGACGTTTGGCGTGGAATGACCCAATTCCAAAGATGATGTTACCAGGTAGACATGAGGAAAGGCGGTCTGCCAGAGCTAAGGCTCTGCAGGACAAGTATCGGATAGAAAAAGCTGTAGTGTATGTAGATGCAGCAAAACAGAACCAACAGCTATACGTAGTGAGTGTGGCGACCGGAGAGGAGGTGGGTCTTAAACACTGCTTCTGTTAAAGTACCATCCGCTCTGGAGGTCAAAGAAACTGACATTGCGCTGGCCATCACGAAGGCTGCCGCTCGAACAGTCATAAGCGACTCTAAAAGAGCAATAACAAATTTCGCTAAAGGAAGTGTAGCCATCCTGTGGCGAGGATCGTTGAAAAAGACCGGGACGATGTAACCATTAAGCTCGTGTGGGTCCCTGCCGACTCAAGGAACCCGGCGAAAGAGAGGCACATTGTGTGTCCTGAGGTCTAACATACCGGGAGATGCACCCCTCGGGCCCACTTTTCCCGGGTAAGGCACCGATTTCTTTTAGCGATGTAACGAATTACTGTAAGAACAAACATTAATGGGAACTTAATAAGAACGAACGGAAGCTTTACCCTCTGCCAGATGATGACCTCAATAGAGTGCAGGCCACAATCCATACAAACACACCGGTCCTCATAGACTACCAATAGTATCACAAACGGAGAATCCAATCCAAACTGTCAAAATTGTAGACTAAATGAACTACCTACCTAAGACCACATCTTGTGGGGACGCGAGAGTTTCCCCCCTCCCAAGTCACTTCTGCCAGCTCCCTCAAAATTGACGCGAGATGAACTCATTGGAACTCCCAAACTGGAGAAACCGCTGGCCATTGTTTTCTGAGCTGAAAGAGTCGCTTCCTGCGTGGAGCCACCCTGAGGCATAGGACAGTTGACTTTTAGTCAAATAAAATTGATACCAACACCACCTGTCCATTAATTACAAGTGTGTGCACATGCCACATAATAACAAGTACTAGTATGATCACAGACGCCTCAAAATATTACTGGCAATCATTAGAGCTCTCTGTGATGGTACTGGGACCCTGAGAAACAATAAATAAAAACGCACGCCAGTTTTCTTATGGCGCATACATCCCCCCACCCTTGCACACACACACACTTTACTATTCTCCCTAATTTCAATATTCCCATGTTGGCACATGCTGTATTTTCTCGCGTATAACCCACACAATATATAAAATTTTTGAGCAAAAGTCTGGGCATGGGTAAACGCAAATTGCAGCGCACAAGTTGGTTGCACGACATTGCCTCGCAGTAATGCAAGGAAGGCGGCTTCACGGCTATACGCAGAAATTTTTCTTGCTTTCATTTTTCCATACTTGTAATTGGGGGTGTGGCTTAATGCAGGGCGAGTTATATATGCGAGAAAACTCACCATGTACGTACTTGTGAATGCTTCATTCTGCGCAAGTTGGAGGACATGTTTATGAGAACTTCTGATAATTCCAACAAAATCCTGGGGTCCCCTCAAGTTTGAATTATTGAGAGCCTACTGTACCCTGTGAAAGTGGTTTCAGAGGTATCTGACCCGCTTTCTTTGGTGGATAAGCATGGACCCACCAAACTCCCAATTTTGGAAACAGTGATAGTCGAACTTGGGTGCATCAAATGTAGACAGGATCTCTAAATAGTTTGGCATATCGTTAATTCAATATTGCAGATTTGAAGGGTCACTAAAGAGAAACACTAAAAAAGTTTAGTCGGATAAACTATTTTATGTGAACTCTACTTTCATTAAACCTTTCACTGCCGGGTTTTTTTCGGCATTGCTGCGCACAACATGCTGTTTTGGTTTTTTTCTGCACGTTATGCAGAAATTTTCTGTTAGCGATGCAGTAGGATGCTGTTAAGGACATTTAAACATTATTATTGGGGATTATCTCATCAAAATAAAAGTAGTACTCTTTACAAGCAATGAATTAATGAACGAAATAATTCATTTTTGATAAATTATTATTCATTAATTGAGAGCCACTGAGACACTAATTATCCATTTTATTCGGAGTCTGCATAGTCAAGAGCTCCTGAATGTCTTCTGTCAAATAGCATGTGCACATGTACGCTGGCTCGCCATGGCTGCGCTGCTGAGACGCTGGCAAAGAGACGTGAACCGAGGCTTATGTGCAATCATGCGCTCCTTCTGTTGTCAAAAATTTCACTACAAGTTATATATAGTTATATGTTCTCTCCATAGACACACACGCATTATTTTTTTTTTTTTACAAGAGTTGTCTCACAAGTGGCAGAGAGTGATTTAAAGAGGCAAAACTAGTATACGAGGTCTGTTAGAAAAGTATCCGACCTTATTTTTTTTTGCGAGCACCTGATGGATTTGAAACAAGCGCGCTTGCATCAGCCGACCTTGAGCCTTCGTGTGCATGCGTGAATTTTTTCCCGCCTGCCAATAGCGTCAGTCGCTGGGACGCAGCGTTTGAGCGAGGTCGTGCGCAGTGCTCTCGTTGGTTTTTCATTGCAAGGAAAATGACGGAGCGACTGGAGCAGCGCTACTGCATCAAATTTTGCCAGAAACTGGGCGACAGCCAAGTGGAAACATTGGGAAGATCAATACGGCTTTCGGTGACGACGCTATGAGCCGCACACAGATTAAGGAGTGGTACAACCGGTTTAAAGACGGCCGCACATCGGTGGAGAGCGAGCCACGCTCCGGTCGGCCATCAACGTGCCGAAATGACCAGGTCATTGCTGAAGTGAACGCTGTGGTGATGCGGGACCGTCGTGTGACTATCCGGGAAATTGTAGAAGAGGTGGGCGTCAGCACTTTCTCTGCACATTGCATTATGACCGAAGATTTGGCCATGAAGAGAGTTGCGGCGAAATTCGTGCCGAAACTGCTCACGGTGGAGCAAAAGCAACTTCGTGTTGAAGTCTCACAGGACATGCTGGATTTCACAAGTGACCCTAACTTCATGAACACCATTATCACTGGTGACGAGTCTTGGGTGTACGGGTACGACCCGGAAACCAAATCCCAGTCATCACAGTGGAAGCATTCCACGTCACCAAGACCCAAAGAAGGCCCGCCAAGTGCGCAGCAATGTCAAAGGGATGCTGAGTGCTTTCTTTGACTCCCGTGGTGTGGTACACCACGAGTACACACCACAGGGTCAAACGATCACCAAAGAGTACTACAGGGATGTCCTCCGTCGCCTACGTGATGCTGTGCGGCGCAAGAGACCTGAGTTGTGGTCAACAGGAAACTGGCGCATCCATCACGACAATGCTCCTGCATATTCCTCGCACTTGGTTCAGACTTTTTTGGCGAAAAGTCAGACTCCTGTAGTTCAACAGGCTCCTTACTCTCCTAATATGGCCCCCTGCGACTTCTGGCTGTTTCCCAAACTCAAGAGGACATTGAAAGGAGAGCGATTTCAGACAAGGGGGGACATCATGGCTGCAACAACAGCTGAGCTAAACCCATTCCGAAAGAGGCCTTCTCAGAATGCTTCCAACAATGGCAGCACCGCTGGGAGAAGTGTGTGGAGTCCCAAGGGGACTACTTTGAGGGGAATTAGGTTTCCAACGCTCCAATTATGCCAGTTTTTTTCTTCCACCAAAAGTCTGATACTTTTCTAACAGACCTCGTGCTCAGGATTGGCAGGGCTTGTGCATGTGTCATCGCCCAAGTTATATCGGGATTGGCAGTGAAAGGGTTAATTACACCATCATAGGTAAATCAATATAATAGAAAATAGAGGTCGACAACTCATTTTTGAATTCTGCGCCGAAATTTGAGCACCAGAAGGTCCCCATGATGTCACAGATTTCTAAGTTTGTTTTAGTGTTTAAGGTCACCGTGATGTCGGAGATTTGTAAGTATCCTTTAGTGTTTTGGATTCATTGCCTCCCTAAAATTTCTGAAACTTGATGTGTTAAGTCTGTGGCTCCCTTAGTACATAATGCAATTCATGTTTACCAATAAAGGATTATGCAGGCCCCAGCACACATGATCAAAATCTGTGGAATTGCAGCAGGGGCGGCGCCAGGATTTTTTTACTGGGGGGGCACCCACGACAAGCGAGTTCCTTTCCTTCAGGGGGTCCGAGAGGTGGGGAACTTATGTGTTGTGTTTTGACTATGTTTGCTCTTGGGGGGGGGGGCAAGGGGCGGGAGGCAGGCAAAAATTTGAGGGGCCTCCAGAGCACCCCTCGCCCCGTGCTCCCCACTGGCACCGCCCCTGCATTGCAGCAAGTTGGTGAAGTAGCCTCGAGGTGGCGGTGCCACCTGTATTATTTTTGCATTTTCTCACTTACCAAGCATGTTCCCGCCGCAAGAGTGGGACTTTTGACATTTTGAAAGGGAGGTTTACTAATATGAGAAAAGTCTTGTTTCTAATGTCCCTTTGAGGCACATGGCGATTCAATATCATTGATTTAAGGCGAAGGTAGTACACTGCACTGCGCATCTGTTCTTAGAGATATTTGTGCCTCACCGCACTATATTCCTGTGTTACACTGAAACATTAACTCTTTGTATCACAGCGTCCACATATGTGGACAAAATATATTAGCAAAGTGTGATTAGCTAGACAACGCATTGGCTTAAAAGTTGATTTGAAGTGTTTGCATTGCTTCACCAGTTCATTAAAAATGTCTCTGTATGACAACTGCTGCGAACAAACAGTGGTAAGTGCTCACAGAAGAATGGTGTTTTGCTCAAGTTGCCCGTTGAGGTGTACGCCTACATTTTTTTGACGTATTCATCTGAAATGACTAAGATTTTTTCATTGTTTGGTTTTATTTGAGAAAAGGAAGTGTTTGTCTTGTTTTTATGTAACTTTTGTTGAACTGTGAGTGTCCAAAGATTTGTAAGCTGTGTTGTCAATGTGGCGTCCAAAAACGTGGACACCATGCATACAGAGTTCTTGTGAGAGGATGATAGAATGCCGCATGATAGCACCACCCGCTTCGCTGCTGTGTGACTCTGCACAAAAAGTTATCGGTAATAGGGATAAATAAGCCTTTTTGAAGTTGTGTTTAGAATTAATTTGCTTTATTTGAGACCTGGACCAAATGATGCAGACAAGCATGCCATAACTTGCGAGTTGCCTAGCAGAAGTGAATGTTTTGATTTGGAGAACTTCAATGATGAACTCATTGAAGCAGTGCCATCGGCTAGCAAATGCCTCTTGAAAGATACTGACGACTGTGGTGAAGGCATTCAATTCAAACATAATGACGAATGCATTGATAATGATGATCAATGGCAATGATGATGCTGAACATGTTGAAGCAGGGCTGTGGGCAAGCAAACGCGCCTTGAAGGATGATAATTAGGCTTGTGCACATATTCGAGCAGTTCGAATATGCGCATATTACAGTATTTTAATTTGCTTCGAAATGAAATTAAATTATTCTAAATTTTGATGTATTCAAAATGAACAAATCGACACATATAAAACGCATGTAAGTCCCTGTGAAGGTGGTTTCACTGCAGCACAGGCTTGCTATGCCATGAAAACACCTATCCAGGGGAAATCCGCACTGCCGCAAAGCCCCTCTTCAAGGTTAAATGAACAAATTACCCTCACATTGATTCATCATTTTTTGAAGTTTAAGAGCTTGTTATATTGCCTTATATGCTCTAATTGTAGTAAAGTTTAAAACATAACGTATTTTACAGGTTATCACTTGCATTCTACCGAAAGTAAAAACCTGCTACTATTCAAAGTTGCTTCCACTTTCCTTTGAACCAAAAAAAATGACATTGACACATGCCTTGTTTCAATTTTTAAAATATTGTGCGGGTTAGTTGGGTCATGACAAATATGCTCATTTTTGTTTATAACATGATATATACTATTAGAGTCCGATTGAAATTATTCGACCAAATCACTATTCGCACAAGCCTAGTGGTAATGATGATGGTGATGATGAAACCATTGAACACGAGGATAAACATGTTAATGATGGCAGTAATCAAGAATAATGAACGTGTTGATGCAGAGCCGTTAGCAAGCAAAGGCCCCATGAACATTTACGATGATGATACCAATGATGAACACATTGGACCGATGATGAAGGCATTGATTATGATAAGTGGAGAGAAGAAAACGATGAACGCATCAAAACAGAGCCATCGACAAGCTAAGTTCCCATCTATGATGAAGGGTGATAGACCTAGTGTAACTGTTGTTCCTAGTGTCCACATGTGTGGACACTTGTTTTCTTCTAAAAATAAAGCTAAATTCTCATGGTTTTCATCTTACTCCCTCTTTTGTCTGTATTGTTATTGCATATATGCAAAAAAAAATTTGCTTGCCCAACTGAATTAGCCATGAGATACAAAGTGTTATGGGGCCCTGTAACACTTTTTGAAGATAGTCAGAAAACGCTGCCAATCAGTAGCCCAGGCTTTTGTAAACATATCAGCCTACAAGCAGTGAAACAAGATTGTAAATTCACGGCGACATGTAAAGATGGCTAGAAATCACTTGCTCTGCTCTCGGCAAACCACATAGATGATGGGGAGGACACGGCCATTGGCTGATTTCATGATCCCGAAAGCATCCTTCGTACTATTTATGTAGATAGCTTGTTTAGTACTAAGCATGGTGATTGCTTGTCTGTAGAGCTGTTTTGTGTTGGTTATTCTCCGTGTGTCATGGTAAGCAGATTAGCACATTCGAGTATGTTCATTTATATTCATGGGCACTAGTGGCAGTCTTTATCTTTTTTTATCTTTCAGATGCTGAAGTCAATGAGGAAAGACAAACCTTGACTTTCATCGCAGGCATGAGATTTGCCAGGATTGCAGTGGTTTTTTTTCTTGTGGTTCGACAGAACAGTGTTAGGCAGTGTAACCTTTCACAGGGAAAAATGTTTAAATCTGTAGCATCCATTGAATGTAGCATGTTTCGCATTCAAAAATGCTTTCTGTGTGTGTCTCTCTCTCTCTCTGTGCATGTGTGTGTGTTTTGAACAGGCACATTATAAGACATCCAAGCAGTGATTGCATCAATTACTGCTTGGGATGTCTCAGGGTGTGGTGGTTCAAAACAGTGTGTAATATTTTTTACATTTTGTACATAGCTGGTTATACAGCCTCACTTAAGTTTTATAGGGGATTGAGTGGTGTATCAGATAAAAAATAAAATGTTAAATGCAGTTATTCTCTTGGTTTTCATTTGTGGGAAACAGCACACAAAAAGCTCCAAGGTTTCATTTACAGCGACAGTAAACATTTAGCGTGAGCACAGAACTAGCTATGCATACTCCAATTTTTTTTCGTGTAGTTGGTATCTTGTATAGTTGGTTTCCCGACTGGGCTTTTCCCATCCTGGCACAGTAGTACCTTCAATCATCTTGGCATTTTCACAGTGAAGGAAGCAGGCAGTAGTGGCCAGCCTAAAAGGGCACCAGCTGAATGGTTGACATACGCAGCTGACATCACGGGTAAAGAAAAAGATGTCAGTTCCACCCAGTGGCCCAAAAGCAGTGGCACAAAAGCTGGTGCAATGTTGTGCATACTTTATTTGCATCATCAGGTGGGGTTGGGATTTGCACATGCATGTCTGCAATTTTTTTTTTCAATTAGAAAAATTTTCTCAGGAAGGCGTATTTCTAACTGAACTAAAATTTGACCCAGAACTGAGCCCAGGCCTTACCTGAACCAAAAATAACTGTCACCAATTTGGCTTGAGACTGTTCAAGTATATGGAGTGAGAACGCAAGCACAGCTGATAAGCGATTCTCCATCAATTACTCCCATGAACAGATCACATTGAATGTTTAAAGTTGCTGCATTGTCGAATTAGGTCGTCATGCATCAGTGGTTTAGACATCCCATACTTGTAGCTCACACAAAGTAAACCTTTTAACTAGAGCTGTGCGAATAGCAAAATTTTGGGTGTGAAGTGAATTCGAATACTGAAGTGTGAGTGCGAATCGAATCGAATATTTTTTGAATATTTCTCGAATATTTCTAGAATATTTTTCGAATACTTCGAAGCGAAATTGCAGAAAAAAAAGTTAGAGGGGATTCCTAAGCATATTCTTATGAGATAGCAACATGAAAGTGTTTCTTTTCACTAGGTTGATGAAGCGCTGGCAGGGTGGTGTTTCATAGTTGATGCCATTTCCTCAGCCTCTCCTCCTCTAACTTCTGTGGAAGCCCAACTGACGTGGCAGACAAGGGTGTGCTCCCTTCAAGTCCGGAGTTCCAAATCTACCTCGTAGACGTCGATATATAAGAACATCTGAAATTTTGGATGCTAAAAAGCTTCGGCTTCCGATTTTTCGGACTTCCTGCCCAAATTTCGGGTTCAAAACAGTATTAATTGAGCCCCCACCTCTGCCACATCTTTTATCTCCAAGTTGGAACCAGCGTTTTCTTGAGCTAATACATTGGCGACCGTAGCGGAGCTTGAAAGGTAGCTTTGCCGCAATACCGAGGTGTGATGAGGTGAAGCATATTGAAATTCTAGGGACCGTTTCCAATCGGACGTTGTGTCTTGGCTAAGTTCGACCGTAACGGCGCTTGAAAGGCAGCTTTGCTGCAATACGAGAGTGTAATGAGGTGAAGCATATTGAAAAATCTGAAGCGGTCACTTTCAATTGGACGTTGACTGTGTCATGGCTAGAGACCGGAACTTCAGGCAAAATGCCTATTTTTTCCTGGAGTCCGGTTCGGGCCTATTTCACATATAAGCACGAACTGAGAGAAGGGAAACGCTTTAATCAAACATTTATTGTGCCTATAAGTGCCTATTTCGAGGTTCGTGCCTATATCAGCTTTTCAGTGCCTAAAAATGCCTTTTCGCGTTCGTCGAGTACACGTTTTGCTTAAATGAGCTGTTCATATGGAGGAAAAGAAGAAGCACTTAGTGTGGCGATATTAACTAGAACACCCCCTAGTTATGTTTATTTCGTTCACGTTTTTAGGTCCTGTTAAGGCGCGATTATAGTTCGACGTAGGGTAGACGCACGCATGCGCAGCGCCACGTCGGCGAAAACAGACCATAGTTCGACGCAATGCCACAGCCAAGGTATAACTGGACTCGGCCGATGCGCTCCACGCATGTGACGCTCGCCAACGCGCCGATAAAGTCGGACTTTAAACGCGCCTTAACGTGAGTGGGGCTAGAGTGTACCTCAGCGAGGCTATCCTAGCGGTAGGCCCCCCTGAAAGACCTCCGTCGCTTGGTTCGAGAGTAGTGCAGCACGGCGATTGCGTGAGCGAGGCTAGACTGTACTCTAGCGAGGGGAAACGAGGCTAGACTAGCGCTAGTATACCATCAGAGTCCACTCTTCGCAAGCAGTACCTGCGGCCCATGTACGAGGACACGTTAGCAAAAATCAGACGAGAACTCGGTGAATCATACATATGGACTTCAGTGGCGAGACAACAGATGCGACCGGACGATTACTTGGACATTTTGTAGATGGAAAGCTGAATGCAAAAGAGAAAACATCTTTCATGGTATGCTCGAAACAACTAGAAAAAACGGGCGGGGATACCATCGCCTATACTTTGTGAACTCGTCCTTAAGGGTACTGTACCCCTCCGGATCCCACGATGACAGAGTACTGCTGCTCTACACAGATGCAGAAGCTTATATGCACAAGGCTGCTGCACTTCTCAATGTCTTTTATCCAGAATTATTGCATGTCACTTGTCTTGCCCATGGTATTCATCGGGTCTGTGAAGAGCTGTGAAAGTCGTTCAGTTCTGTTAACGAACTAATAGCCGCAGGCAAGGCAGTGTTCCTTAAGGCGCCTTCGTGCGTTCACGCCTTTAAAGAGCAGTTGCCGGATGTGCTTCTTCTACCAGAGCCCGTTGTTACGGTGGAGGCGAAAATATTTGAGGCCTGTGTGCTTAGATTTAGGTGCACGTTAAAGAACCCCAGGTGGTCGAAATTTCCGGAGCCCTCCACTACGGCGTCTCTCATAATCATATCGTGGTTTTGGGACGTTAAACCTCAGATATTATTATTAGCCCGTTGTTACCTGCTGGGGAACTTGGCTAAAGGCTGCGGTCTACTACAAAGAACACTTCGCTGGTGTTAAGGCTGGTATTCACAGCTTTGCAGCGGACGAGAGCATCGCCGTGAGAAGAGCCCAGACTGTTATACACCACGATACACTTGAATCTAACTTGGCATATTTGTGTGCTCATTTTACTTGCCTTGCAGCAAGCATACAGAAACCTGAAAGTTCGGGCACCACTCTGACTCGGAATGTTGAGATAATTTTGGACGTGCAAGAAAGGTTAACCACAGTCCCCAATGGACCTGTCGCTGGCAGGGTCACCACGAATCTTAAATCTGTCTTGGGCAGGAATACCGGATTTTATATGCTTAAACAAGTGTCTAAAGTTCTGAGCGGTGCAGATTCGAAGATTCCAGATCCAATTAGAGCATCGAAAGTGCCGGACTACAAGTACGCTCCATTAACTTCAGTGGATGTCGGGCGTCCTTTTTCCGCATACAAACAAATACTGACTGAAAGAAGGCACAACTTCAAGCCCGAAAACCTTGAGATGGTGCTGGTTTGCCACTGCTTTCATAGCCTTTCTCACAGTGTTCAATCACTCTAGCTTTCACCTAAATCTGTTCAAATGGTTATTCTTCTCCAAATCATTTTCATGAAAAAAAATAAAGTTGACTTTCCCAGAGCACAGGATTTGTCTGCTGTGTTTGTTAGAAGTCGAAGATTTGTCCAGAAACACGCTGTTGAAGTCATTATGAATTGTGCCTATATATGCCTAAATGATAGTTTTTAACGCCTATTTATGCCTAAATGACAGTTTTTAGGACCTATTATAGGCGCCTAAAACATCGTTTTTTCGTGCCTGAACTTCCGGTCTCTAGTCATGGCTAAGTTCGACCATAGTCCCTCAATGGTTCGACTGTAACGGAGCCTGAAAGGCAGCTTTGCCGCAATACGAGAGTGTAATGAGGTGGAGCATATTAAAAATTTGAAGGGGTCACTTTCAATCGGACGTTGACTGTATTTGTTTTTGGGAAGTTCGAATAGTAAAATTCCTGTGCGAATCGAATAGCAAACGCTATTCGAAAAATATTCGAAATTTCGAATATTCGCACACCCCTACTTTTAACATTTCAAAGTAGAACTAACATGTTCAAGCACAATTTTTCCCCCTCGACAATTAAACGGAATTATTTACCTAGAGATGTTCATGCATGCCCATTTCGTAATTTTCTGCCTTTAAATGATGTATGATGGTGTATCCTCATTCCTGCAATAGCCCTAGAGGCAGGGCCGTACCCAGGAATTCTTTTTGGGGGGGTGTTTGTGTGTAGAACGGCTAACTTTGGCAACTAGTGGTCGCTGTGAAGGCATGAAAGTATTTTAACACCACCCAAAGAGTTAAAGCATGAAAAAATTTCGGGGGGTGTCCGAACCCCCTCAACCCCCCCTTAGTTACGGCCCTGCCTAGAGGGGCTACAGTATGTATAAATAAACAAGAAAATAAATAAAGCAATGACTGCTCAGGAGTATCATTGTGTACGAGAATGGCGATCAATGACAGGCATGTGCTTGAAGCTGTACTAATGTCTACACATATGCTCTCACACTTCAGAACTTGAGCATGGCACTTGTGTTCTGCACCTAACATTATTTCATATTTCATGGGCTCCACAAAATCTCCCAGTTCCCAGTTTGGTTGTTATATCATCTCACTACAGTTACTACAAAACCATATGATGAACACTCCAATATATGTGGAGAGCTAAAAAGACTGTCCTTGAAAAGTAAAAATAGCAATACTGTTCACTAGCATGTGCCGGCTTCTCGTAGCAATAACACTGTGGCCACCTTTTTAGTGCTCTGTAACAATGGTTGGTCAGAGAAATCTGCTTCTGCTGCGTACCATGGCTCAATGCGCATTTGTTGCCTATACAGTAAAAGTAAAGCGCTGTCGCAGTTCAAGTCATTCCCAGCCACAATATACACGGTGTATCGACTTCTTGCCGGGATTTGATCAGCGCCTGACTGCTCCACCTACAGTTGTACTATAAATATTGTTGCACTGTTCACCATAAACGGACTTTCATTACTGAGGAGCATCAGTGGCCTGACCTTTTTCTTAAAGAAAAAGATAAACGAAATCAGAATTGATTTCTTTTTATTAGAGCTGTGCGAAAGCAAAATTTTGGGTGCGAAGCGAATTCGAATATTGAAGTGTGAGTGCGAATCGAATAGAATATTTTTCGAATATTTCTCGAATATTTTTCGAATACTTCGAAGCGAAATTGCAGAAAAAAAGTTACACTAGGTTGATGAACCACTGACAGGTTGGTGTTTCATAGCTGTCTTGTCAAGAATCGGGCAATGTAGAGGCCGAATTCTATTTATGTACATGATTTGGTGCAACCAAAGTGTTGCCGACAAACACATTACACGTGATAGGCAAAGATGCCATTTCCTCAGCCTCTCCTCCTCTTTCAACTTCTGTGGAAGCCCAACTGATGTGGCGGACAAGGGTGTGCTCCCTTCATGTCCGGCCTCGTAGACGTCGATATATAAGAACATCTGAAATTTTGGATGCTGAAAAGCTTCGGCTTCCAATTTTTCGGACTTCCTGCCCAAATTTCAGGTCCAAAACAGCATTGAGCCCCCAGCTCTACCACATCTTTCATCTCCATGTTGGAACCAGCGTTTTCTTGAGTTAATACATTTGCGACCGTTACGGAGCTTGAAAGGCAGCTTTGCCGCAATACCGGGGTGTGATAAGGTGAAGAATATTGAAAATCTAGGAACTACTTCCAATCGGACGTTGACTGTCTCTTGGCACAGTTCGACCGTAATGGAGCTTGAAAGGCAGCTTTGCCGCATTACCGGGGTGTGATAAGGTGAAGCATATTGAAAATTTAGGGACTACTTCCAATCGGACGCTGACTCTCTCTTGGCAAGTTCGACCGTAACGGAGCTTGAAAGGCAGCTTTGCCGCAATACCGGGGTGTGATGAGGTGAAGGATATTGAAAATCTAGGGACCACTTTCAGTCGGACGTTGTCTTGGCAAAGTTCGACCGTAACGGAGCTTGAAAGGCAGCCTTGCCGCGATAGGAGAGTGTAATGAGGTGAAGCATATTAAAAATCTGAAGGGGCACTTTCAATCGGACGTTGACTATATATTTGTTTTTGGGAAGTTTCGTCTACATGCTGTTTTTCAAACTTGGTAAGAATGACATTGGTTAGTCAGAGCCTCGAAATTAACGATAAAGCAGTATTTTAAAAATGGCTTGGCTGATTACAAGCAAGGTACATTTATAAGCAACGTGCCTACTAGAAACCGAGGCGTAAGTTAGTGTACAAACAAATCCCAGCAGATAGCGAATGGAGAAACAAGTTATCCCTGCGCGTTGGTTCCCACTGATACCCCCACACGAAAGTGGCGAATACTCTATGCACAGCCTGATCTTTATCTCACAAGCAGTTCAGTACCTGACACACGTAAATACCCTTTGCGACAAGGAAGACATTGGATACCTGCGCACAGGCGAACACAGAAAATTCTCCTCACCCCATCCATGCTAGCGAGGCGCGCTTGACAAGCGTGCGTGCTGACGAGCAGTGCGGTCCAGTGTTCCGTATTCTATACAAAGACACAAGGTGCCCGAGCGGTGCACCGTTCCAACTAATACCAGCAGATCTAGAGGGCCGTATTCCCCATTAACCAAATCTTAGTTTTCTTCATATTCACGACCGCTCCAGACGCGTGGCAAAACTACTTAGTCTTCTTGAATACTACTTTTGTTAGCATAAAAATACGCTATGTCGTCATTTTAGCATTAACACATTTAAGCATAAACAATATTGGAACACCACCATTCGTTCAAACATGCTGCATGACCATGCAAATACTGTAGGTAGCGGGAGAACTGCCCCTACGGGAATTAGTAGGGTGGTTGTGCTGCACGAGATATGTCACCAAGCTACTCTCCCTCGACCTTGTTAACGTGTTTTGGGTACTTTTGCAGTTCTTAATGCATCTGATGACATCAGCTTTATGGGGCGTTCATTCTGAACTCGATAAAACCATCAAGATGCCTTTCCTACGTCGAGGAATTACAGGATTGGAATTGAACTGCCCAGCCATTCCCAGAGTGCGAATGGGCTAAGTTTTTTCATTCCAACGCGGAGCTCTAACGCAATTTCTCGCAACACAGCCGAATACTCCCGATATAATAGCGTTACAAGAAGTGCAATATACCCCTACACTTTCCGGCTACAACACATACACTGTAGTGTGCACGTACCTCACAGGAGTACGGCCACTAGCGTGGGTTCGGACTTAGCGAGCCACAGGGCCGCGTCTGCCGTCGCCTCGCGTGAACTAGCGCGCCGCTGCACACGTACGTTCAAGCGCAAACAAGGCGCCGAGCGTAGCGCGGCAAGTACACAGTACTGCTCTCGAAATCCGCAACACTTTATTGCCTGCGGCAACACCACAAAACGCAGTACAACGCCCGCTCCCAAAGGCGGCGGGAGAAGCCAAACAGGCTTAACCACGCCACGGGCGAAAGTACAACACAAAGGGTGCCGCTAGCACGTCTCCGCGGGCAAAAGGGCTCACGGCGACACGCCGCTGAGAGAAACGTTCCCTCGCGACTATGCTGCGTGCTCTCACGATCAGCGACCAAAACAGGGCCCGATCGCTCGAGCAAGGGCAAACTCCGCTCGCGTTGGCTTCGATAGGTACGGTTTCGGCGTAGTATGAGCACGCGCGAATGCACCGCACCGCTCTTCAGCCTAGCGTTCGGAAAAGGACAACGTAAGGTAAGCGCTCGCCGCTGGCGCAAGGCACCGTAAGCGAACTCCGTCCGAGCGAGCCCAAACAAAGGAGCCGACGGACGGGAAAGAAAATACGTGCTCAGGGGTGGAAGCGGGCTTGAGCGTTTTGGAGCAGCTCAGGGAGCAGGAATAATGCTGTTATGGAGCAGCTTTGGAGCACCAAAATGTGTGTTTTGGAGCAATGCAAGTTAGTTTTGGAGCAGAATTGTAGGGTCAAACATCATTGTTGTTTAATTTTTATTTCTGGTTAACACAAGAAATTCCAACGATTTTAGAAAACATTCAATATTGATGAACCAACAGCACTTAAACAAATGATATATATACACCCACGCGCGTACGTGTTATCATTAAAACGTCACAGCTGTGATAGAGCAATGACTCAGGAAAACGAGATAAGCGACGTTTTCAATAGCTACACTTGACTAGACTGACAAATGAAAAACGTTCATGGTAATGAACGTTTTTCAGCAGCGGCGTTTTTGCGCCGCGTTTGCCGAGTTGCATTTTCGTCAAAAGCCTACGCCGGCTTCAAAAAGTTCCTTCGAAATGTGCGGAGGTCAGCGCCGTCTGGAGGCATTGGAAGAAACCAAACAAACATCGCGTCTGCACCCTAAACGCCACTTCTCGGACGAGCGGGCGATGCGCCGCGCGAGGCGTTTTCTTTTCTACTTCGAGTAGGAAGACGCGGCGGCGCGATTTTTGAGATAGCGTTCATCAAAATGACGCGCACGACCCTCCGACCACGCGTCAGTCGCGCATCACAGAAGTTATACTTTCTCGCGCTTCACAGAAGTTATACTTTCTCAGAAAAAAACTGCAGGGCGCAAGTATGGACGTGAAACTTCTAGCTTTTAAAACATTTATATGACCAATACTTGAATATGCTAGTATTGTCTGGAGTCCCCACCAGAAAGTCTTGGTAAATAAACTAGAAAGAATACAACGGCTTGCGGCTCGCTTTATATGCTCACAATATAGGAAGACAGATTCAGTCACAGAAATGCTAACATTTTGTAATCTAGAGATACTTGAAAAACGCAGACTTAAACATAGATTAAAGTTTCTTTTTCAAATATTGAAAGGTGATTTTAAAATTAACAGAAATGACTACATACAGCTACATGGGAAACGAAGCGAGAGGGCAAATCATGGGCGAGTGCTGCAGCCATACTTTGCACGAACGAAAATGTACCAGCATTCATTCTTCCCTGAAACGATTGAGGCGTGGAGTGTATTACCGGGTGACGTAGTACATACGAATGATGTTCACAAATTTATGCACTCACTTGATCTACATTTTTGTGATTTGTCATAAAAATGATCCCGATTGTTCTTTATCATGTGATTTGAAATTTCTTTGTTTTTTGTTGGTTGTAAGAGAGTACTTCTAATGTTGTATAAATGTATCTCAGTTTAAAAATTTTATTGTAAGTTGTATAATTATGTACCTACTTATTTGTACCAAGTGTCGAACCTCCCTGTAATGACCCTCAGGAGAGGGTTGACAGTATTTCAAATAAATAATAAATAAATAGATATCAAGCCATTCGGGACGCAACAGCGCGATTTCGCGAAGGCGTTCGTCAAAAAACGCGCGCGTCCCTCCAAACGCGCGTAAATCGCGCCAGAAATTGCGCCACGCGCTTCCACCTTTTCCCTTCAAGTTCCAAGATTTGTCAATTATTGGTGTCGGTTATATGCACGCAAATATGCCACTTGAGGTGCGATGATACTAGATGACGCAAGTGCACAATTTGTATCCCGTGGTTCTGGTTTCGTACTACCTCACATTCGTCTTTTCAGTAATAAACGTTCCAAGTGTCTATCTTGTTCTTTTTTGTATATTTCTTCACTCGCCACCTCATGTACCAAGCCACACACAGCCATGGCGGCGAGCGGCATGTCATGTTGTGCTGCGGATGGTACGAGCTACAGCGTACTCGACCACGAGTCGAGCGCAGGTTCTGACGAGCCAAAATCGAACAACGTGACCGATCGCACTAGCGAGACTATAAGCTCGTCGCTGCACGAGCGCGTTTACATGCTGCATTTATAACGTCTAAGGGCTTGTGTGCAATGCAAGAAATTCTGCACATAGAGAGGCATGCTCTCGCTAAAAAAAAATGAGTTTCAGAAATGGTCCAACCGACTTACACAAACCGAAGGCCTGTGAGTGATTTCGCAGTTGGTAGTGGCTTCATTGACCGCAAACGGATAAAACAAATTTTTCGTTTTCATGCAGACTTATGAAACAAAATCCATATTACACATTCAGCTATATAGTGGTTTCCTTAATGCAAAGTTTCTAATAATGGTCGCGCGTTTACGTTCGCGGCAGCTGCTCGCACTATCTTCATGGCTTCACATCAAATTAAATATTTGCAGTAAATAGAACCTTTTCGACCTTATGAAGCGTCAACGCACTTACTTTTGTTCATGTTCGCAATCCCAGGCCACGATGATGACAACCGCCTCGTGCGCTCAGCGCGCCAAAAAACTCCGCTGCCACCGGCGTCACCATCGAAATATGGCTGCACAAATCACTTTCTTGTTCGCTAGGTTTTTTGCGCCTTTGACAAGGTCGCGAGAGCGCGCCAAGTGATGTGATGATGATATAATGATATAAGCTCGCTTGGGCGCGCCATGAAACGGATGACAGCGGCACATGAAGGCACCAAACGTAGCCTCGGTGATCGGTTCCGGCAGCGCACCGGAGCCCATCGCGGAGGCCGTGCACCAAAGACCGCTTGGGAGCAGTTTTGGCGCAATAATGCGTTTTGGAGCAGGATGGCGCAGCAGAAGCGCATTGGCGCAGCATGGCGCAAATGGCGCAGCACTTCCACCCCTGCGTGCTTACCCTACGAGGTCCAGAGAGTGTCTGACTCCCCCGCCGCGCGCAACGTCTCGCGAGACGCGAGCACGCGAGACTCGAACGTGGCGCCACCGTCGCGATCCGGCGCCGGGGTGAGGGGGTTTAACGTCACCCCCGCTCGCCCAGCGCCGTAGGACGGCGGAGGAGGAGAGCGACATGATCGGACATGAGGATGGCAGAAATAGGCGAAAAACCCGCGCAATGGCGACGGGCAAGCCTCAATCCCCACATCCCCCTCTCCTAAATTTGCCCTTTACCGGTCTGCAAAGGCAGCCGGCGGTCACCCACGCAGTTTAAATAACACTGCTATGAGCAACCACTAGCCTCTCCTGACCCAGTTGCTGCTGCAAACAAAAAGAACATACACTTTTAAATACATAAAGAACATGAGCTTTATGTTCGTTAGAAAAGGGGGAAAAAAGAAAAGGGAAGAAGGAAACACGAGGAGGGACACAAAAGGTACACGTGAGTTAAAAGTTAAATAAAGTTCTCGCCGAGGTCAATGAGCAAGTCCCCGCTTGTTGCGTCGTCTGCGGACGGTGCAGCTGCGATAGCCGCGGGAAGCACTGGGCCGACGAGAGCCGCGAAGTCCGGACTTGCCAAGATGCGCTCGCGGCACAAGGCAGCCAGGTCCTGGTCGGGAAGCGCCGCAGGTGCTGCAGACGAGGTAGATGCCCGTCGACGTCTGCCGTCTCGCGCCGCCTTGGTCTTGGCCACGTGCAGGCTCCCCTTGAAGTGGCTCTGGGAGTAGACGTTCACGCCACAGAGAGCGCACCTTGTACCCCAGGTGGGTCCGGCAGCCGGGCGCCCTGGGAACGTACATCGGCCTCCGTGACCGTGCGACCGCGAAACGGCCACGGCACGCGTTCGAGGGGCATTTCTCGTCGCACCCGCCGCTGCGCCTTCCACGGCAGGTCACTGACAAAGAACTTGGGCGCTTCCTGGCGGTCCTGGTGCGTCCAGGTAGCCACACTTCGCTGTTGCACCTTCGCCCGCGGCGGCGCCGGGACCGTGGGCTCAGGTTGCTGGTGTGGCTGTGTCTTCGGCGCCGACTTCGTTTCTTGCCGGCGGGCAGGCGACCGCTGCTTTTTCGAGACGGTGGACATGGCGAGAGCCGGAGTGCGGTGACCGAGAGCAGGCGCCGTCGATCCGAAAGTAAGGGCACACAGAGTTCGCACGGCTCGCGGTCTTGCTTCGTAGCACGCCCGGGCTGTCGGCGGGGATGCTCCAATCACAGCGCGCACACTCACTCACGTCACTGCGCATCGCGCGCCTTCCCCAATCACGGCACCAGACCACAGTCCAATGCAACGGCGGTGCGCCGTCACGTGGTTTCATCACCACAGCGCGCTCGCTAGCGAACGTTCAGCGCGGAGCGCGCGGGAGAAAAAAATATAAAAAAACAAGAAAAAAAAGACGCGTACATGGAGAAGAGAAGCATTTCGGGCATTTGGCATAAGACAATGCAGAAAATTAACACGAACACTCAATAATACAGCACTAGCAGCAACTGGCGGGGCCGACTTCTTTCCGAGCATTGGCCTGGACGAAGCCAGCCTGAGACTAGAAGGTAACTGAGGGCCTTCGGTTGCGGAAAACAGAGTCCGCCGTCCGGCGCGAAATCACAAAGGTGACCGCTTCCTCAGATTATACCGATGCGGGGTCCGAATGCGGTCCGCCGCACCGGGTGTGCCCCGTTGCTTGCGCGAGGTGCCACAGGGCGTTGGCGCAAGCTCGTCAGACCGTGATGCAAAGGCTTTCAGGTCTGCGATATGGGCACGGCTGAGTTTTCCCGAAATGGGATCTTTCAGCAAGTACGCGAGTGAAGTCCAAGCTTTCTCCACTCGGTACGGACCAAGCCACTTAGGAGCGAGCGAGGCTGAGAACCCCTTACTCGCGTCGCTAAGGGCGTGGTTGCGCTTCAGGACAAGATCGCCCACCTCAAATGCTAGGTCGCGATGCTTGCGGTCATATTGGGCCTTCTGCTGAGCCCTGGACGACGCCAAACTTTGCCTTGCTTTACAGAAAGCTCGACAAAGCCGGTCCCGAAGCTTTGACGCGTAAGCAGAACAGTCTGGCTGCGTCTCCTCGTCCCCGAGCTGGCATTGAATGACACTGGTCACCGGATTTGCCAACTCCCTTCCAAAATTTAAGAAGGCGGGCGAGAAACCAGTCGAGCGACTCTCGGATGTTCGAATGGCGAACGCGAGCTCGCTCAAATGGTCTGCCCAGTCCCTTTGACTTTCGGCAAAGGCCGCCAACATTGGTTTGAGCGTACGATTGACGCGCTCCGTCAAATTGGACTGGGGATGGTAGGGTGAAGTGGTGCAGTGATCAATTCCAAGGGAACGGCACGTGACACCAAACACCCGAGCGGTGAAATACGAAGCGTTGTCAGTGATGAGCCTTTCCGGAAAGCCGAACCGGCAAAACACTTCCTGCAGCTTCTCGAGCACCGCCCTCGCTGTCACCTTCCGAAGAGGGAACAATTCCACCCACCTCGAAAAGTGATCCACGACTACCATGAGGTGAATGAACCCCTGCTTACTTCTGGGAAAAGGTCCCATTAGATCGCAGGTGGCCACTTGCCACGGACGCTCACTGACAATCGGTTTCATCAGACCAGGTGGCTTGCCACCCCTAGATTTCACCGTTTGACAGACGTGGCAGGAACGGCAATAGCGATAAACGTCACGCTTCATGCCGGGCCAGGTCACCGTCTTGCTCAGTTTTGCGAAAACTTTGGAGCCACTCAGGTGACCGGCCATGGGTTCGTCGTGAGAGGATCGCAACAGGGCGGCTCTCAGACTTTTGGGCATAACCACCTTAAACGGATCGATAGACTCGTCATCGGTGGCTATATATTTCAGCAGGAGCCCGTCATGGTCCAGCAAATATGAATCCGCCGGGGACTCAGCGACACACGCTGGTTCCAGCCCCCTATCCGCGCCCGCTGCAGGGCAAGCAGCGTAACGGCGCTCCGTCTCCCTGAGACCGTCGCAAATTTCGCGACAAAACGGATCACTTTGCTGAGCCTTCAGTAGCTCTTGTCTGCTGAAAGCGATTCCCATTCTCCCAAAGGGGAACATGGTATCGCGCCCACTCAGGACCGCAGCAACCGCCGCTTGCGTCGGCGTCACGGGTTCGCTCTCGGCATCGTGGCCTTTGGAGGGCTCACCCGCTGGCCGGCTTCGCGGTGCGCTGTTTGCCTGGATAGCAGCCAGGGTTCGTCCGAATGCGGACTCGCCCCTTTCGCCGAACGGCGGCGAAGCCGCTGTTTCGCCCCCACCGCTTGCTTGTGCAAAGGCACCGCTAGCGGCTGTCGCACCGGAATGAAGGTTCTCGGCAGACAATGGGGCACGAGATAGCGCGTCAGCTACCACGTTGGTGCTCCCCTTTCGATACTACACTGCAAAATTATAGTGCTGTATCAGGAGAGCCCAGCGCGCCAGCCTGCCCGCAGGCTCACGGAGCCGCATCAGCCAGCTGGGCGCACTGTGATCCGTTTGCATCACGAATTTCGTCCCATCAAGGTAGACGTCAAATTTCCGCAGTGCAAACACGATGGCGAGGCACTCCTTTTCGGTAACGGAATAATTTTTCTCCGCGGGTACCAAGGAGCGGCTGGCAAAGGCCAACGGCTGCAACACGCCATCGTATTCCTGTAGGAGAACGGCTCCTAATCCCAGATCGCTCGCATCAGTCTGAACAACGAACGGTCTGGTCAGGTCGGGGAGTCTGAGCTGCGCTGTCTCCGCAATGGCGCTAGACAGTCGGCAAAACGCCTCTTGCTGCTCAGGTCCCCATCGCCAAACAGCAGACTTACCCAAGAGCTTGGTCAAGGGCGCCTGCAGTCGGGCACAGGACGGAATGAAAGAACGGTAAAAGTTAACCATTCCCAAAAAGCGGCGAAGGCCACGTACGTCCTTGGGCACGGGGAAATCGAGGATTGCTCGAAGTTTCTCCCGATCCGGCTCAATGGAGCCTTCGCCCAGCGTAAACCCGAGTAACTGAATACGGGTCTGCGCTAATTGGGCTTTCGCGGGATTTAACGTCATCCCGGCAGCCCGCACCCTCTCGAGCACATCGGCAACATGGGCCAAGTGCTCTTCGAAGGTTCGTGAATAAATCACGATGTCGTCGAGGTAGCACAAGTAGTATGACCACTTTGCTTCCCCGAGGACGCGGTCCATGAGTCTTTGAAACGTCGCAGGAGCATTGCAAAGACCAAAGGGCATACGAGTGAACTCGAACAACCCTCTGTGGGACGTGAAAGCAGTTTTGCACTGGTCACGCTCACCCATCCGGACCTGTAGGTAACCTTTCGAGGCGTCAAGCGTGGTAAAGTACCGTGCATCGCCCAGGTTTCCTACGATGGAGCTTATCGTAGGGAGCGGATAGGCATCCTTACGAGTCACTCCGTTCAGACGGCGATAGTCGACGCACAGGCGATGACTGCCATCTTTCTTAGGCACCAACACAATTGGAGACGCCCAGGAGCTAGACGAACGGCGAATAATGCCTGCCGATAGCATGTCGTCTAGCAAGCCGTCTATAATCTGCCTTTTGGCGAGACTGACGGGCCTGGGGTTACACTTCAAAGGAAGCGCGTCGCCACTTTCGATCACGTGGCTGACAAAATCGGTACAGCCCGGTCGATCGGTGAAGATCTCGTCGTACTGCCGTAAAAGTGCCGACAGACGAGCCTTCTGTGTATCATCCAAATTAGTCGCACAGGCGATCAAAGGATGTGGCGCCTCTTCGTGTCGTGTCGGTCGATCCAAAAGGGGGTTTCGAGCCAACGAGCGCGTACTGCCGGAGTATGACCCCGAAGTTTGCGCGCGACACGGTTCGTGCCGGCCCTCTCGTTCCCAAAGGGGACTGTGAGAGGAGGAATGCGTTGAGCAGGGGTATGACCCCGAACTCTCCGCGTGGCACGGTTCCGACGTTTCTGCAGCAAAGGCAACAGTAAGCGCCGGAGGGCTGATGAACGGCTTGAGTTGGGAAAAGGGCCCATCACGATAGCCGCCATTCGCAATGTCCACAACGATCCCGGTCTTCAAAAGAAAGTCCCGACCGAGAATCACAGGAACATTGAGCCCTGGGAGATGAACAAAACGCGCGCGTCTCATTCGATCTCCCCATCTGACAGTCAACCTTGCGGCGCCAGCCGAATGGGCCACGCCTGTCGCAAGAGTGAATGTCGTTCGGCAGTCCCGCAAGCGCACCGAATGCTTCTGCAAGTGGGACAATACCTGTTCGCCAAACAACGAAGCGCTAGCGCCCGTGTCCAGCAACGCCGAAAATTCACGGCCGGCAATAATGACCGGAATGAACGGCGCGTGCGTACCAGCAAGACTGCTTGCCCTGTACGCAGAGGGGATAAGCAAAGGTTGGGTCGCCCGTGCCTTCACGAACGACCCTCAAATCCGTTTCCCTGCCTCACAGGAGGCCTAGATACGGTGCACTCCCTTGCTATGTGCCCTCTTTCACGGCAGCGAAAACAGCGCACTCCATCTCGGTCTCGTTCACGAGACGGAGCAGCCTCGAGCTGCTGTGATCGGCTCGCCACGTTATCACAGGATACGTATCGACGAGCGTCACCCACACTGCGTTGGGTCGGATGGCGTCCCTTCGTGTGGGTTTCAGGTGGTGCAGCACATGTAGGCTGCCCGCCTTTCGTGCGTGTAGGGATCAAGAGCGCGAGCGCTCAACTCCCACGCGCAGCCACTGGCAGCCGCAAAGGCAGCGCCGTGGGGCTGCTGTTGGGGCACGGCCCCTCGCCATGCGCAGATCGGCTCAAGGGCCTCGCTGGCTGGTGGCGGCGGGCGATAGGCACGCGCGGCGAGAAGGTCGCCTTGAATGCGCTTTGCCTCGGCGGCCAGCTCCTCCAAATCGCGGAAGCGACCGCCGCGCAGGTACGCCGAAAAGGTCGGATGTGCCTGCCGAATCACCCGTTCGACGCGTTCCTCGTTCGAGGCCCTGGGCTCAGCGATAGAAAAAAGGTCATCCATCGCGCGTACGTACTCCTGAAGCGACTCATCAGGAGCTTGTGTACGGAGCTCGAGCTCTCGCCGCATCCTACTTTCGTAGTCAGCGGGTAGGAATTCGCGCAGTAAGGCCGCACGGAACTCCTCGAGGGTTGCTGCTCGGTAACCGGAAAGCCGATACCACCTCGCCGCCGTATCAGTCAGTGCAGCCGGGACAACGCGCCCGAGCACCTCCTGATCGTCCAAACCCATTGCTCTCTGATAACGTGACAGAGAGTCAAGGTAGTCTCGGGCGCTGAGCAAATCCCCGTATCCGCTGTATGTTGGCACAGGCAACATAACAGCGGGGTGGGCGCGTTTCGGAACGGCCGAAAGCGTTTGGACAGCTCCCGAGAGCGCTTGGATCATCTCGACGGCGTTTTGCAGCAGCGTCTGCGTCGCACCTGCTTCACAGGAAGCCGTTGGTGCGTTAGCGGCGCGGTCGAGCGAAGGTGAACAGTCTCCCAGCTCGATCAGTGGTGCGGTTTCAAAAGGACCACCGCCCTGCGCGCCATTCCCAGAGCAAAAGAGGCTCCTAGAGGGATTTGCCTGCTGTCGAACATAATTGCCACTTGGGGCGGCCGTCGACAATACAGGCGCCTGCTCAGCGTGCGGTCGAACTGTCGGTTGCACGGCTGACGGCGGGCAAAAGTCGGCAAGGGCCAAAGCCTGCGCCCCGTCAATTCCACAGGGAACCGACTGAAAGCGCTGTGCCGTCGAACTGCCACGCATTTCGAAGGGTACTGCAGCAGTCGAAGGCGCCTGAGCGCACCGTTCGGGTAGGGCAAAGGGCCCAGTCCGCAACGACGCACCATCTCCAAAGGGAGCTGGCAGGCGCTTTGTGTCGTCCCCACAGGGGGTTGCGACACGTATGGGTGCACAAAGGTGCCCCTCGACAGAGGCACTGGCCTCATTCTCGTGCAACGCGGCGTCCGCCAGAAAAGTCAACGGACAAAAATCCCGCGAAGCAGACATGTTGCGACGAACCCGAGACGCACAGGCGTACTGACTCGCTAAGAGCAGTCAAAAGCTTAATGAGCTTTTGATACCGCGTTGGGCGCCAGTGTAGTGTGCACGTACCTCACAGGAGTACGGCCACTAGCGTGGGTTCGGACTTAGCGAGCCACAGGGCCGCGTCTGCCGTCGCCTCGCGTGAACTAGCGCGCCGCTGCACACGTACGTTCAAGCGCAAACAAGGCGCCGAGCGTAGCGCGGCAAGTACACAGTACTGCTCTCGAAATCCGCAACACTTTATTGCCTGCGGCAACACCACAAAACGCAGTACAACGCCCGCTCCCAAAGGCGGCGGGAGAAGCCAAACAGGCTTAACCACGCCACGGGCGAAAGTACAACACAAAGGGTGCCGCTAGCACGTCTCCGCGGGCAAAAGGGCTCACGGCGACACGCCGCTGAGAGAAACGTTCCCTCGCGACTATGCTGCGTGCTCTCACGATCAGCGACCAAAACAGGGCCCGATCGCTCGAGCAAGGGCAAACTCCGCTCGCGTTAGCTTCGATAGGTACGGTTTCGGCGTAGTATGAGCACGCGCGAATGCACCGCACCGCTCTTCAGCCTAGCGTTCGGAAAAGGACAACGTAAGGTAAGCGCTCGCCGCTGGCCCAAGGCACCGTAAGCGAACTCCGTCCGAGCGAGCCCAAACAAAGGAGCCGACGGAAGGGAAAGAAAATACGTGCTTACCCTACGAGGTCCAGAGAGTGTCTGACTCCCCCGCCGCGCGCAACGTCTCGCGAGACGCGAGCACGCGAGACTCGAACGTGGCGCCACCGTCGCGATCCGGCGCCGGGGTGAGGGGGTTTAACGTCACCCCCGCTCGCCCAGCGCCGTAGGACGGCGGAGGAGGAGAGCGACATGATCGGACATGAGGATGGCAGAAATAGGCGAAAAACCCGCGCAATGGCGACGGGCAAGCCTCAATCCCCACAACACGGACACAACAAACAATACACCGCATCGCACAGCTACATTAGTTTCTAAGCATATCACTGTCATAGAACACACCCTTCAAAGCTCCTCCATTTCGCATGTACTTCTCGAATTGGTCGTGCAAATTGTGTAAGCACATATTAATTGTAGGAGACTTCAATACCCCCCTACAGCCTGGGGGTACGCAACATAAACGCCCAAAGGCCGCCGACTTGTACAGGCTCTCGCAGTTCATCGCATGACCCTGCTGACGGAACCTGACCAACCTACTGATGTAGTCGGGGGTCTGCCCAGAGGACCGGAGCCAGCCAGAGTCTCGGGGAGATGTCGAGGAGAGGAGCCCGGAGCTGTTAACAGTAACGTTTATTTACAGGTAGCGTGTTGCTACATGATGGGGTTAGCATCATGGAAGCTCTCGGAGCTCGTGAGAGCTTGAGAGAACTTGTGAGAGCTTGTCGGGAGCGCATCGGCGCTCGCATTTTATGTCCTGGCCTTCCCACGGTTCCCTGTAGGAAAAAACAATGGAGGCCAGGGCAGTCCAATGAAAATTTCCATCTTCACCTCCGCCCCCAAAAGGGGAAGGTGAAACGCCGCCTCCTTCCCAACCCACGAAAGGAGAAAGAGGCACATCCAGTTCGTCCCATGGCGAGGGAAAAACACTGCCCACCGCGCACTACACGGCACAGCACGAAGACGTTGAGTCTTACGTGGAAGTCAATTTCGTAGTCTGTTGCAATGATGGGTATGCGGCGCCAGGCAGGCCACGTGGTGGAAACAGCGGCAACAAGGCACCACGGAGAACGTGGGAAATGCATCCGCAGACGGTTCCCAGACGCTGGGCCCTTTGTCCGGGGCACCTTGACGACAAAGCAAGCCGCCTTGACGGCCAACAACTCTTCCTAATCTGTCAGTCGGTCAGGCGTGCCCAAAGGGTTCTACGAGGGGCGCAGACAACATGAGACAACTAGACGAACGACCCTCGTGCTGTCGCCGCTCTTGGGGCATCTCTGGAACCGCTGACCCGGAAGAAATCAGGGTAGTCTTAGCCGCAACGTCTCATGCGTCAAAGCGGCGCCAAGCCAGGCAGGCCGATCATAACACTACTCACTTAGGTAATAGCGTCAGCAGAGACACATGCCCCGACCTCGCGATAGTCAAGGGGGTTAGTCACCACTCTTGGTGCAACCTCATGGTGAATCTAGGCAGTGATCATAATATACTAACTACAACTCCAGATGGCAGCCACACGCGCCGCTGAACGCATCATAAAAATAAATTGGGATGCATTTAGGCGTAACCGCACATCCAGTACCCATCAGGACTCTCTCCCTCTTGAGGCTTGGATCAAGCAGCTACAGTCCGATTTTAAAACAGCTACGAAATGTATCACTGCGACGACGGAGACGCCGGATGTGGACCGGCATCTGCTGCATTTGTGGGATTAACACGGCGGTGGCGCCGGCAGAAGCATAACCGGAAACTTCGCATCTCCCAACTAGCTGTTGAGGCAAATGACTATGCGAACACCCTCACTAGCAACAACTGGCCTAACTTCTGCGATCGCCTGAATGACACGCTAAGTACACCTCGAACGTGGCGTATAATCCGCGCTCCCTTAAATCTCACGCAATCAAAAACACACACTGCTAACACAATCCGAACCATCCTCCGCAAATCAGGGCTCGACGATGCCATTATACTGCACACCTTACAGCAACGTTATATGACCGCGGGTGCCCGTCCCGCCTACCATGATTACCCACACGCACACAACACACCTCTAGATGACATTACAGAAGCAGAAGTTAGGGCAGCCTTGCAAAGCATTAAGCGTAACACAGCACCCGGGGCTGACGGGATTACGTACACACTTCTGCGTAATTTAGATGACCAGGCCATCGAGCATTTAACCGCCTTTTACAACGAACATTGGAATAAAGGCACGCTACCACAGGACTGGCGACATGCAGAAATCATACTTATTCCAAAGCCTGGCAAGCCGCTATACCTCCAGAATCTTCGACCTATATCCTTAACTTCATGTGTAGCTAAGCTCTTTTAACGCGTTGTCCTCTCCCGACGCCAGCCATTTCTCGAAGACACTCACTTTCTTCCGGATAGCCCCAGTTCAAACCAGGTCCGCGCAGTTCTGGCCCTGGATATCAAGGGCGCTTTTGACAACGTCTCCTACGACCTAATTCTTGAAAATCTCGCTTCCTCTCAGTGCGGCGCGCGTATCTACAATTATGTTAGGGCCTTTCTTTCTGACCGCACGGCCACTATTGGGATTGGAGACCTCCGGTCGGACGTCGTTAGTCTCTCTGGCAGAGGAACACCACAGGGCTCAGTCCTTTCGCCCACTTTGTTCAACGTGGCAGGGGCGTAGCCAAGGGGGGGGGGGGGGGTTGGGGGGGGTTCAACCCCCCCCCCGAAATTTTTCAGTTTTGCTTGCGTATATATACACGCACACATACAAACGCACGCACGAACATACATAAAGTATGGTTGAACCCCCCCGAAAAAAATTTCTGGCTACGCCCCTGCAACGTGGCTATGGCTAAACTCCCTCCATTATTAAACAACAAATTCCCAACATTCAGCATCATCTATGCAGATGATATTACCATTTGGGCAACCAAAGGATCAGACGGAACCATTCAGGACGCTCTCCAGGAAGCTGCGTCGGTTGTACAAGATTATGCTGCTACCGGCAGCCTTACGTGCTCAGTGGAAAAGTCGGAGTTGTTATTGGTACACAAGCGGCGCCGCAAAACCGACGATTCTCCTAATATTTTAGTTTCTTGATGGCCGTCCTATCCCTCAGGTACCCCGACTCCGTATTTTAGGCCTCCACATTCAGTCTGATGGCAAGGCCTCGCACACTACACAACTTATGACTCGGCAGATAACACAAATTACACACATGATCCACCGCATCACCAATCGCGGGAGAGCCCTCTGTGAGAAGGATGTCCTCCACTTAGTACAAGCACTCATAGTTAGTCGGCTTACCTATCACCTTCCCTATCATAATCTCACACTTGCTCAAACCAAAAAGATGGACGTCCTTCTACGAACGGCGGTGAAGGCGGCTCTCGGCTTGCCTCCACACGCATCTACGCAACGCCTCCTTCAACTCGGTGTCCACAACACCGTAACCGAACTGCTCGAGGCCCACCACAACAGTCAGCTCCAACGACTAACGAAGATCCGTCAGGGCTGCGCCATTCTTTCTCGTCTTGGGTACCCTATTTCTGGAAAACCCACGCAGGTACCGCAACATAAGCTCGCTCCTACTCTTCGCGCTCCAATTAAAGTGGCTCCGATTCCTCGCAACATGATTCCCTGCCACCACGCCGGTCGTCGACGCGCCCGAGTTCAGGCCATGACACGCGTCTTTGGTGATGGCACCACAGATTTATAGGTCCTCTACACTGATGCGGCACGCTACCCAGAAAAACCCGCCATGTGTTTAGCCGTGATAGACGACACAGACGCCCTTGTGGCGTCTGCCACACTTCGAACTACGGACAGTGGTTCGGCTGAGGAGGGTGCTCTCGCACTGGCCATTGTCCACGCCACAACATTGTCACATGACGCCCCTGTCACCATAGTGACAGACTCGCAGGCTGCTTGCCGTGCCTTCGCTCAAGGTCTTATAACTGCACATACACACAATATCCTGTCCTCTGTCTCGCTGTCCGCATTACGTCCGGTGCGTATCGTCTGGACTCCTGGACACGCCTCTCTCCATGGTAATGAACGCGTTCATGCGGTTGCCCGAGGCCTGACCGGCCGGGCACCATCGGAAGAGCTGTCCAACCCAGACGACGCACCGACAGAACCACTAAGGGACTATACACGCGCTATCCGCACACCCGCTCCGCACATGGCGGGACACCTGCCGCCCGCAAACGGAGGAGGAAAAACCGGAACGACGCCAATCGTCGCACTCGGGGTACCGGTTTTTCCTCCTCCGTTTGCGGGCGGCAGGTGTCCCGCCACGTGCGGAGCGGGTGTGCGGATAGTAAACAACGCGACGCTGGAGTACTACCGACAGAGCCGTTACACCAGGCCCGTAGCCAGGAATTTTTTTCGGGGGGGGGGGGGGACTTGCTAAAAACCTTGACTTTTTGAGAAAAACACCGATTTTTATTATTTATTTTTGGTAAAAACACATACATCACCAAAATTTCGGGGTGGACCCGCCCCCTCCCCCCCCCTGGCTACGGGCCTCCGTTACACATATCCTCCTCCTCATCCTTCACTTAACAGAGCAGATGCTGTCGCTTGGCGGCAACTACAGACTAACTCATTTCCTTGCCTCTACATGCTAAATCTCTTTCATCCAACCCTATGCCCCTCCTACTGCCCCTTCTGTGGATCCGTACCGACAGTGTACCACTCCACGTGGGAATGCCCTGGCCCACGGGGCGTTCCTCCCATCCCCAATCCTACCCCTTCCTCTTGGGAGTCTGCACTGCTCAGCTTACGCCGGCAGGAACAGCAGCAGCTGGTCCAGCGGGCTAGCAGGGTCGCGCAAGGCAATGGAGCCCTGGACTGAGGGCCCCACCCAACGATGATCTTCTGTAAATTCAATAATAATAAAATGTTTATTCTCTCTCTCTCTCCCTGCGTCGTCTGCTAGCCACGTCGTGTTTGCATGTGCGCGTACGTCCTGAACGGTCTCAAAGGGCAATTTGTTCTGTTATATTAGCGCGAGTTTAACTGCTCGTACGTATACCTAACATGGTGTGCAGAAGCAAATGAGCTTGCTCGGCTGCATGCGCATTGTAATAAGATCAGTGAGTGCGACTTTCGAGAGGGCTGTGTATTGGTGTCGTACCCTTCGTTTGCCAGAATCATTTCAATGTTGGTGCCGCTTTCTGGTTCAAGCACACCCTAAAGTGCGCTTGGCATAGTCCCAAACATGAGGAACATTAAATAGTGTGTGAATGCAGCGTTTTAGTGACCTGTTGGTAAACAAAAACGAGGCTCATGCATTTTAACATTGTTAGGTGTATAACTGCGGCACCCCAGTTCGTGATGAGCTTTAGTTGTGCTTAAGATGTCCTTTTATTGTACGGTCGTGGTCCTGATACAGCGAAATATTTCTATCAAGTGAAGTCTTTTCGGTGCTCAAACTGTCCCTAAAAAAGAAAAGAAAAAACAAACAGACAATGGAAAGACACGGTATTGATAAAACGGAAGTGAAAACGGATGGGGCGAAATTTATGCAGTACCACCCGTGTGCTTAGATTTACGTACGCTGCGAAGGACCCAGATGTTAAAAATTAATACCGACGACGTGCCTTACATTTATGCCGTATGATTTCACGCAAAACATCATCCTTTTTTTTACATTATCTTGAGCGTTTGTGTGGAGTTGTTATAAATTGTTCCATCACTGTCGTGCACATAATCAATCGATGAAAGAGTTTAGCTGTGTGCTAAACTCTTCGCGTGAACAGTGCTATTGAACTCATTGCACAGGAACATGGGCTGGTATACAAATGAACAAGTAAACACTTAAGTAGTTCAGTCGTGCTACTGCAGTGCGTAGTACACAAAACACAAGCTAAACACGTACAAAAAAACAACAAAAGACGTCATATAGTGCGTAAGCGCAGACTTTCATCCAGGGCGACCATCCCTTTCATCGGCAGGTTGCGCTTCTCTCACTAGTACTATAGTAACGTTGGATGACCTTCGTGCATTGATTCAACAATGAAGAGCGTATATATTTTCACTAAGCTGCAATCAACGCATTTTATTCGCCGACAATCGGCTCAAACCGCTCACAACGAAGTGTCGCTGTGTGCATTTGTATACGCGCTCCGACCGCCTCTCCACACTAACGCGGCGACGGTGCTGCCACCTATAGGTCGATCTCGCGGCCAATAGGCCCAGCCATATTGGTAAAAACGTTTAGTTTGGGGTAGTTTTTAATGAATGTGCATTTGTTTGAATGTGCTGCCATAACTTTGCGTGCAGCGCGTGAGCGTTAAGACCTGCCGTGTGCTCTGTTGCGGAGATAATGTGCTGGGCAGACACTTTCTCGCTTAAATAATGCTGCGCAATGCTCTCTCTCTGAAGGTTACTTCGCCATTATTGCGCTGGCATAACTGATCAATGTTGCGCAAGTCGTAGATGCCTTCGCAACCCCAGGCATACTGCAAATGGGTTGTCGAATGTTGCGCCGAACTCGGCCAGCTGAAGATTTGCGGCTTTGAAGAGGAGGAGGAGGATGCAACTTTAATAACAGAATCTGGCAGCCTCAGTGGTGCGGGTCCCATACCTGGGCGTCAGCCAGGAGCCCTCGGGTACTGGCGGCATCCTCGGTCTGTCTGATTGCCCATAGCTGTTTCTCTGAATCTAGAGCTGAGCAGCACGGTCTCCCACTGCTCTAGCTACTGTGCAGCCCTGTCGGACCAGGACAGCCTTTGGGCAGGCCTACAGGATGTGAGGTTGGTCGGGCCTTTCCTTGCATAGTTTACATGTCGGAATTTTGACCCGGGTAATAGTGGCTGTAGGTCAGCAGGTTCGGGTACGTACGTGTTTGAAGGAAGTGCCAGGCCACCGCTTACTGCTTGCTAAGTGTGGTGCGCAGTAGGATACCAGCAGTGGCGTACCAACTCGTTCGCGAGTGGGGGGGGGGGGGGGGGCGGGCGTCGCTCACTGTGTCCGCCGTATATATATGTATGTATATATATATATATATATATATATATATATATATATATATATATATATATACTATTTGACTTTAGGCGATTTTTTATATTGATAGAGCTGATCACATGACTTGCTTTGCAAAACTGTTTGGTTTAAATCAGGGAAGAATCTGCACAAACAGATTGTGCAGGCTCGGCCGCCCTATACCACGACAACACAGCAGTGTTTAAATAACATCTTGGAAATATTACCGTGAAGTTTAAAAAGTACACCCAAATTTAACCTGATCATCTGAGCATTCAATCAGCAAACTTTCTAGTCTTAGTTTGGCGTTGTAGATAAGATGAGTATGAAAAACCTGCTATTACTCTAGTACCTTAAGTTCTCACTTATTAAACAAAACATGTGGCTGACAAAGCAAGGCACTTCGCAAAGTGTTCAGGATAAGCCGAGTGCCAATTTCTTTACTGTTAGAGTCCTTCAATATAAAGTCTTAAGAAGAAGACTAAGTTCAGTCGATTAATACTTAAGCAAACCACATTGAGCTGGTTGTGTATATAATTATAACATTATAAATGACTATGAATTTATATACTAGGTGCCGTTCCTTGCCCTCCTACTTTTCCCAGCTTGGGTGGGGGGTGGACGGAAAAGCGGTGAAGTGGCCCTTTACTCCTCCCCTCCGGTTCTTCCAAGTAAATAGCCTATACGTAAATTGTGTAAGCTCAAATTTTCCTTCAAAAAATGTGGGCGATTATAACGTTAAACTACCCCGCATTGTTTTCTTCCGTATAGGTCGTTAGCTGTTAATGATTGGTCGAACTTTTCTGGGTCATGCTCACAGCATCTGCTCGTAAAACGACGCAACAAATGACGCGTAAGTGATCCACCGCGTAATTACCACGTACGCATCACTGCGTAAAAAATAATAATGAACCATTTTCAATACGGCGTATTGTTTGTCATTGGTTCTTCGCTATTCGTCAAAAATTCTCAATGTGCCTTAAAATTGCCTCCAATCGTTACGCGGCGTCACAAGGCTGCGAAAACTCGCGGCGTTAAAATGAAGTGTACACAATGAGCAGCACATTACTGTGCCGCTGCTGAACAATAACTCATGTTTTTCGGAATAGCCAGACAGTGTCTCTTTCTGAACGCAATTTAAGAAGGCTGCCCGTCAATCACATTGGCAGCGGCTGCTGACAAAGAGGTAGAAAGAGAAATAAACATTATTAGTAACAGACACAATCCTTCGCAGGTAGGCAGCCTTCTTAGTCCAGAAATCCGTGGACGTTGATCACCTCCCTGGTGAGCTAGATCAAGTAACGGGGCGAACTTGAAAGCTGGGCTTCTCAATGTGCTCGAGTCCACCTTGTTACAAGCCGCAGGCTACCATATGATAAGGCGAGTGAAGCAGGCTAATCAGAGACTAAAGTGGGAATGTAATTTAGGTGTCCTGGCACAACTAAAATGCTGGACACTTCTGCACACCCATCAACTCACAGCAGCTTGAATATGGAGCAGTCGCGATGATATTTGTTTTCAAGGAAACTGAATTTCCTTAAAAAGGAGAGCGTTTGATCGGGCTTAAAACGTTTACTGGTTCCCGCCCATATATGCGTCGCGGATTACTTAAATTTCAGGCCAGGCAGAACAAAATAAAATCATGACAGATTGCTGTAATGTTATAGAGCCCCTGCTGAGCGATAGCCTCCTCTGCAATGCTCGAGCGCAAGACGCACAAGCGTGGAATAGGCAGCCCGCACCGCAGGTAGTCTACAGTGCGTAGTCATGACACACGGAGGACAAGGCTTAGCAGGCATGGCTAAATAAACACAGCTGATCGCAATAATAAAGACAAAGCATACCTGACGTTTCGATACGACCAACCGCGTCGCTAACTGTCTACCGCATTTCAAATGATTTTGGTTAGTTATTCCTCTTTGATCGCTCTAAAAAGTGTGCGAGCAAGCGTTTGAAGTTGCGAAGATCATCCGGACACCAAATTTATCCCGGTGGGTGGACATTTACGCATTGTATCCGGACTTTTGTGTTCGCGTCACGTTGGCGGCAAGCTAGGCCTCACCCCCAGTTGGCCTATAGCTCGGCGAGGCGCCAACGCGCCCTTCGCGCAGACGCGAAGCGAGAATGGCGGCTACTACCGAAGAAATGGAAAGCTCTGCGGAGGATCTAGAAGCAACGCCGAGTACTTCAGCCACACCTAATGAACAAGAGGACGCAGCATATGAAGACGCGGGTTTCGCAGCGGACAAGACGGGTTGGAAAGTGGTGACCAGCCGGAAAACGAAGAAGGAACGCGCCGAAACAGCTGTGCAACCTTCACAGCAAGAAAACCATCCAAGCGGCGGGCAGGTGAGCTCCTCTCGGACGCCTCCTAACATTATGAATCGGGTGATCAGAGCCTCACGCATGCCACCCCTACCCCAAGACAACATAAAGATAGTGTTTCGCCCAAAGGGTGGCTTGAACTTACAAAAGGTCGGACCTATTTTAGTGAGCAAAGCCCTTGTGACAGCAGCAAATCTTCGTCCAGATCAGACCACGGAGGACATTATTTGTCCCAACATCATGCAGAATATCATGGTGGCGAGCACGCCGTTTAGAGAAAATGCAGACAAGTACGCGGATGTCGGGGCTATCCAAATTGCCGGCAAACAGTACGAAGTAAGCGCTTATGAAGCTGCCCCAAGTGACACCTGCAAAGGGGTAATTAGACACATCGACGCTGCTGACGATCATCGGACGATTGAAAGGAACATCGTGAACGACCGCAACCCCACGGCACTGGCGGCGAAGAGAATCAAGAACTCAGGCTCAGTGATCGTTGTGTTTGATGGACTTCGCGTTCCGAACTTCGTCAGATACGGACCCACTCTGGTACCCTGCTACTTATATCGCAGGCAAGTGGACATATGCTACGTATGCGGCAAACTCGGCCATCGTGCGGACGTTTGCCCCGACCCGGGCTACACCCAATGCAGGGGCTGTGGAATTTCTAACCCAACCTCATCCCACGTGTGCAATCCGCAGTGCAAGCTGTGCGGAGGTTTGCATGCAACGGCGGACAAGGTGTGTACGAAACGTTAGCTCACCCCATACGTAGTGCGAGCACGACGACTACGAGCGCGATTGGAGCAACAAGATCAGGCACAGCTGGCCGAAGAAGACAAGCAACAGACGGAACGAGGCCGATCTACGTCAAAGACGTCGACACGCAGCCACTCCCGCTCTCGATCGCGGAGCCGCACACCAGCGAGGACATCGACCACTAGCAGGAGTCGCTCAGGGTCACGGGTGCGTTTCGCGAGAAAGAACAGCGGAGGCGACGGCACGAACAGCGGAGGCGACGGCACGTGGGCGGACAAAGTCAGAGGCGCTACGATGACCATGCCGAAGGAAAAAAGTGAGTCCTGCAACACAGATAAAGAACGGATAGCTATGTTAGAACAGAAGTTAAGAGAGCTAAAAGCCGCTTATAATAAGCTAATCCTAGAATTATCCGAAGCACGTAAAGCAAACAGCAGTAGACCAACGCGCACTCCCGAACCACCAACTGATATCGAAACTCCTCAACCAGTTGATATTGCGAGACAGGGCGAACAACGCGAAGAATCCCCGGCTCCTAAGGAGCGAGCTGTAACGCAACCGCGAATGGCTGTGCGATCTGACGTTAAGGACGCCATGGACGTGATGAGCGAGAATATGAGGTTAATGAACGAGAGCATGATGCGCATGAACGAGAAAATGGACATGTTTAACACGCGTGTACAGAAAATGGAAGTGTATCTAAACAATACGGTAGTACCGGCCATGGAGAGGATGAGTTCACAGCACATTGGTGTGCACGGCCCTCTGCACGATGCTTTCACTGCAAGCGAAGGGTGCTATGATGGTCAACATGGCAGCGACAAATAGGACACGTAATCTCCGCATCTGGCAATGGAACTGCAGGGGGATCGCCTCAAAAAAGGCGGTCCTCCTGCAGATGGTAAAATCGGAAACCGAGAAACCACACGTAATTTTGCTACAGGAAATAATCACAACCGAACTGACCCTTATGGGCTATAAGGCCGAAGTCCACAGAAACGAGCAAGGCAGAGGCGTCGCTATTCTGATTGGAAAGAAGATCCCGTACATTCGTCATGAAATCCGCCACACAGCTTGCTATCTCGAACACCTTACGATCGAGATCATACCGAACGACCACGTAGGGAACAAGCAAAGCATCTTTCTCACTAATTTGTACAGCAGCCCTAAGGACACGAGGCAAGGGTTCAGAGGCATACTGGGCAAAATCGCGAACATCGCTAAAGGTAGTCCTCTAATTGTAGGTGGTGATTTTAACACCCCACACCAGGCATGGGGCTACGCGTATACCTCCAGCAAGGGAGAGCGTCTTCATACGACAGCCTCCGATCTCGACCTCACTCTCATCACAGACCCGGAAATTCCAACTAGATGTGGCACTTCCACATGCCGAGACACCACACCGGACCTTACTTTCGTCCGGGGCATAGAGAAATGTGGCTGGTACAACTCGGGCATAGACCTTGGCAGCGATCACTACATTCTCCGAATTAGTGCAGAGCTCCCAGGAAGGAGGCAAAGGGAGTACAAACTAATTGATTGGGACAAATTTCGTAAAATACGGACGCAGCCATCAAACTCATCAGGAGCAAACACAAAGCACACGATAGCAAGCTGGACCGAACAGCTCAAAGCCGACATCGCAGCCTCGGAACGAACGATTACCACGGACGTTAAGGTGGAGAGAATGGACAGTCGGCTAGCGAACCTTCTCGAAGCCAAACACTCCATACTAGCCAGATGGAAGGGCCAACGTTTTAACCGAAGACTGCGAAAGAAGCTCGCTGAACTCAACAGGACCATTGAAGAATACTGCGTGGTTCTTTCCCGACAGCAGTGGGACGAAGTCTAACTCCCTCAACGGGCAAATGCGCAAAGGGAGCGGGTGGAGGCTCATAAAACACCTCCTCGACGAAAATGGCACCAAGTCCAAATCTATGCAACGGACCAGGCTCAGCAAGTTAGTACACTGCGCGACGCAACGCAGTACTGCCGATGAACTTGTTCAAGACCTTGACAAACGGTACCTACCGCTTAAATCGGGACAACCCAGTATCTCACAAAGGAACATCTATGACGGTGCCCCAAACTCGGAGCTAGATGCGGACTACACAGAAAGCGAAGTACGCTTCGCAATTCACGAACTCAACAGTAACTCTGCAGCCGGCCCCGACGGTGTCACCAATCGGGCTCTCCGAAATTTAGACGACAATTCGGTCACCTTCTTAACTCAACAAATTAACGAAGCCTGGAAAACCGGCCGTCTGCCTGGAGAATGGAAGCATGCAAACACGGTCCTCATCCCGAAACCCGGCAAGCCGCTGGGGCTATCAAACCTGAGGCCGATCTCACTAACGTCCTGCATAGAAAAGCTAGCCGAACATGTCATTCTGAACCGCCTGTCGGAACACGTAGAAGAAAAGCAGTACTTCTCCTACACTATGATCGGCTATAGGCCGGGTCTATCAACGCAAGATGCCATGCTACGAATAAAGAAAAGTTTGCTGGATCGCCCCACACGAGACACCAAGGCGCTGCTGGTACTCGACGTGGAGCAAGCTTTTGACAACATCCGACATCAAGCCATTCTGACAGCCATATCTGAACACAATCTTGGAACACGCTTCTATCAGTACGTCAACGCTTTTCTGGAAGATCGAACGGCCACTCTGCGGATAGGCGAGCACGTCTCGCAGAGCTTTGACCTGGGCGATAAGGGAACACCGCAAGGTTCAGTACTTTCGCCATTCTTATTCAATCTGGCTATGGCAAAGCTCTCTCGCGCACTGGGTGAAATAGCAGATGTGGAGCATACCATCTACGCAGACGATGTCACCATTTGGAGCACCGGTGGCAGCGATGCGGAATTGGAAGCCCGCATGCAAGAAGCCATCTCAGTCACCGAAGCCCATCTCACTCCTATGGGACTTCGCTGCTCTTCCAGAAAATCCGAGCTGCTTATCTACCACCCTCCCAGACGAGGGCGCCCGTCAAAAGACTGGCGCAGACCCATCCCTCCATGCATAGAGTTACACGATTCGGACGGCAAAAGCATACCTACGGTCGACAAAATACGAATCCTCGGACTCATCATCCAATGTAACGGCTCCAACTTGGTGATGCTGGAAAGCATCACGTTCAAGATTGGGAACGCGCTCCGAATGTTTCGGCGCATCATGAACAGGCACAGAGGACTGGGCGAGGACAACGCCATCAGAATGGTCCACGCTTTTGTACTCTGTCACATCACATACGTGGCTGCCATGCTGAACTGGAAAAAAGCGGAACGGCGAAGGCTCGAAGTGCACATACGACGCGCTTTCAAGACAGCGTTGGGGCTCCCGGATAATGCCTCCACTGCTCTCCTCTTACAGCTAGGAGTGCACAATCCCCTTGCCGAAATAGGCTCAGCACACGGCACAGATCGCACGCTTATCAAGCACCAAAGCGGGCAGAGATATTCTCGTCAAGCTTGGCCTGAACACTATTGTGGAAAGGGACAACGTCCAGCAGTTACCCAAAACCATTTTCGAATCAGTTACAGTGCTCCCCTTCCCGAGAAACGTACACCCGATCCACAATCACGGAAGAAGACTGGCCCGCGCCAGAGCCCTCGCGGCAGACGCAGCGAGGTTTCCTGACCAGACAGCTTTCGTGGATGCAGCGCACATACCGGGAAAACACGCCTACTCGGTAGTAGTAATTGACGGACACGGACGAACGCGCAACTCACTAACTCTTTACACCAAGAGGCCGGAGGTAGCCGAACAAGCAGCGATAGCACTAGCTCTCACAGACTCGAGCTTCACAACAGTATATAGCGACTCTAGAGCAGCCACTCCAGCTTTCGCAAAGGGCGGGATAAATAAGACGACGCTGCGAATATTAGGCGGACACAAAATCACCGATCACTCCATCGTATGGTTTCCGGCACACATGGGCAGCTTAGGGGGCGGCCTGCGGAATCTCAACGAGACCGCACACGAGGCGGCGCGAGGACTCATCGACCGCGTCACTCCGGTTTCCCCCGATACACTCCATATTGAGTACAGGGATCAACTATACACTTATAACGAGATCACTAAATACTTTTATCTAGGCCGGCGAGAGTTTCCCCTCCCGAATAAGAAATTAACGCGCAGCCAGTCGGTAACGTTACGCTTGCTCCAGACTAACTCATACCCCAACCCCTGGCGAATGAAGCGTATCGACCCAGACTACGACGGACAACATGTATGTGAACAGTGTCGTGAACGTGTAGACTTGAACCATATGCTATGTGGTTGTGCATCGAGTCACACTTACGCGAAGAACAAGGAAAAGTGGGACAAAGTGCTGAAAAGTGCTTCACTAGAAGATCAACTTCGGGCTGTCCAGGAGGCCCGCGAGGCGGCGGAGAGCTTCGGGCTCTCTGTCCCAAAGTGGGAGATGCCCTCTGCACCTGGCACCTAGCCGAGTGTCCTTCAGGACCCCTTTTTGGGCAATAAAGTTTCACCACCACCACCACCTGACGTTTCTTCTCCAGCGTGAGCTGACACAAAGCGATGGCCGATTTTTCCATTTATTTATTGCTGTGAGGACAGTGGGCGAGTAGCAAACGCGAGTTCGGATCGAAGCGGGGTGTCGCGTCTGCATGGGTGCTGCCATGTTGGCTTGTAACCCCAGCTACATACACCATAATTACGACGCAGATTAAACATATCCCTTATCGTTGTGGCGTGGTACGTACCAAACAAACGCAAATGTCTCAACGTTTTCAACTCTGAGGCGATTACATGAACTATGTCTTGCTGCGCAAGCATGTGACTTGCTTACACCCTGCAGCAACCAGCTTGTGTAGTACGGCCTACGGCCACGGCCGCTTCGCTGGCCCAATGCGCTGGCTGGGGCAAATGGCTGGGGGAAGGCCAGTTACGATCACGTGATCAAACATGGCAGCGCCCGCGCGCCCGCGCGCCGCTGCGGAAAATCGTCTATACACCAGAGCACGCCTGTCTCGCACCCAGGCTGCTGGCGAGCCCAGCGGATACTCTCGCACCCAGACGCCGGGCTGATCGGGCTGCCAAGGCGCGCGCGGGCTGCACCAAGTAAACAGGGCAAGCTGCAGTTCTGAGGCTTTAAAGTGCGAAAAAGGACCCGTTCACGCCGCTTCAGCGTATAAGAGCTCGTCTATAGGCACTACTGCGTCGTCTTTGGATGCCAAAACAAGCAGCGCAACAAGAGGATATTAGCGTTGTCTGCGACGATTACGACGTGCCACGGACATAGTGCCGGTGCGGTGTTTTCAGCTTCGCCGCGAGTGGATAACTGTGATTCAAGCAAAAAGAAGAAACTGGGAGCCGAGTGAAAATGCGCGAGTAAGTACACTAACTGCGTGTATTCTGCAGTGTGATGCCCAGCTATTTCATTTTGCGAACCTAATTTGCGTGGCACGCAGCTGGGTTGAAGGCAGGCGCGAGCTTTGTGTAGGGGTGCACTTCATACCTTTGAGCGTTTCCTTTGACGAAAATCTAGTGCAAGGTAGTGCTTTCAAGCACAAGCAGTCAGCATGCTTTGCCACTTTCAACGTAGTATTAAGCTTTAGTGCTTTTGATGGCATCCACGCCTTCGAGATTTCGTCTTCAAAAGGTAATAAATGGCACGGTGCTCCTCAACAGCTGGCCAGAATTTCGTGCTTTCATTTCAGTGTTTGATGTCCCCAAATTTATTTGGACACGAGGCATCCAGCTGCACATAATACATATATTGGCACGTAAGTAAACGTAAGTAAGTAAACGTAAGTAAGTACTCGCGCCAGTGTCCTTTACGTCGCAGGCGTAGCTAACCGGCTTAACTAACAGTAGCACAGTTTCGCTTGTAAAGCACCATCGTTACAAGAATAAAATCGCGCAGGTAGCCTCCAAAAGCGATCGCTGAATGATACTGCAGGTTATACTCTCTGATAGCACGCTTTCTGAGCAAGACACATTATTGTAAGAGCGCTCGTGAAACAAAAATTACGTTCCACGAAACTACCCGTAAAGCGTACTCTAATTATTACGCGATGCATGCTGAAATGATGAGCTTTCACAAAACTTTGTGCACAACTTGTAATATGGGGCAACAAAACATCGTTCGCGAGCTGCACTGCAATTACGATTCACGCGTACTACAGCGAGAACGTTTTTTTTACAAATGTAACAGCGTACGTATCTGACGAGGTTGCTTCCGCAGCCCACTCAGCACGTACTGTATGCATGGTGGACTTGCATGAGCAAGATGTTCTTGATGTTCCAATAAAATCAGCGAAAATGAGCAGGCTAGAAAAGACGCGAAACACGCTCTCCGACGGGCTGAGTTTCGGGAGTTTCACGTTTGCTCTGTGTAGCGTCTGCTGGCGTGGCAGCCCGCGCATGTTGTTTTGTCGCGTGTGCGACAGATGGCGCGACGCGCGATGCAAATATGGCGATGCGCATGGAATTCGCTGTGTTTTGGTCTATAGGGGCGCCACTGAAAGCCGCGTAGCGGCGGCCGTTGGAACCGCTGGCGGGTCGCGTAGCAGACGCTTCATTTGCGCGCGTGCTATTTGCCGCTTGTGCGCGTCCCAGATAATTACTTTTGCGGCGATAGTGTGCGCAAAGGAGCCGCACTTTATAATAGTGGACATGTGTCCGATGTCAAAGCTGTGTTGGACGACAATGTACGTCACCATACGCGCCAAGTGTTTGCCACAGACAAGCGTCAACAAGCTTCCCTACGAAGTGGAGCTCATCGTAAGTACACCGCCTTCGTTATAACGTCGCGATCAATTATGCCTGCATGCGTTGACGCGTGAAACAACGTTTTTTTTTCTCGACACAGTAGCTTCTTTACGTGCCATCTGTTTATATAGTATATTTTGAGGGAGCACTGTCGCACCGGCGTATAGATTTCACAGGTGCGGCCACGCGAAGGGTCAGCGTTGGTAAAACTTTGAAACCAGCACGATAAACTTGTGAAAAAATAAACGATACACTTGTCATCATCGGTGCAGAAGCGCACAGCGAACATTCTGCACCGATGACCGCATTCCAGTGCCATCAATAGGTAGAATGCAGCCGATTTCGTGCAGCACACGTGTGATTCCACGGCGCTTTTGTAAAGGAGCTGTCACCTTCCCTACATTCTCTGGCATTTCGCTTCGCGCCATTCGTTTTGCAAGAGAGCCTAGGCATCGCGTCTTATCACTAATAACAACCTCATGTGCATTGTAGCGTCTACAATGCAGGCGAGGCGACCAAGTGTAAACGTAGTAGCATTCGCTGAATACGTAGTGACATAAAGAAATAAAAAACACGGTAATCGTTCTAACACTGCCGTAAACAAAGCGCCATTGCTTACTTTCTACGTCGTACAGCCGCAATCCACCGCCGCCGTCGCTCTCGCTCATGAAATAGCACCGGAAACCTGTAGAAGTGCGTTCCTGCGATTTTTTTGTGTGTGTTTGAGCAGCCGACAACGCAGCAGTTATTTTTCGACATCGCTGAGGCCCGACAGAGTCGTTAAATCACGACGAAAACACATCCATCCGTGCACTCGCGTAGACGCTCGCGGGAACACTGCTCGCCGGGACCCGTCAGCGCTTCCGAGCCGTGGCGGCAGATGGCGTCGTCGGCGCTTTGCGCATCGCCTAGCGATATGTTATAAAGAACATTGCTAAACGTTGTCTGAAGCGTATGTGGGGACGGGAACCTTTGTCAGGCTCGCAAGCCTTTAGTCCTCGCCGCCCTCTTGACTGGTCAAGAAAATAGACATTGAACATTGAACACAGCAAGTTTCAGAAAATTTCATTGAACCAATGCAGCCAAAATACGCAAGAAGACTGAAGTTGGTGACGTCACACTGACTTTCACGTGCTGAAGTTTCGGCGCGAAATTCAAAAATTAAATTTTGAAATTCTTTTTCTTTTGTCATGATTAACCAATGACGACGAAAGTAATGACAATAGAGTTCTGAGCAATAGCGTAGCCAGAAATTTTTTTCAAGGGAGGGGGGGAGGACGGGGTGGTTCAACCATACTATGTATGTCTGTGTGTGCGTTTATGTGTTTGCGTATAGAGACACATGCATGAGTGAAAAAATGTTGGGGGGGGGGATTTGAAACCGCCCCCCCTCACACATCCACACACCCCGTGGCCACGCCACTGGTTCTGTGAAAATAACTTACCTGTGTAGTAAACTGATTTAATGTTTCACTTTAGTGTCTCCTTAATGGCTGCAAGCAATGCAGGAGCGCGATAATGAAGGTATCTGGGTTATTTTCGACCACATGGGGGCACTTTATATAGAAGCGAAGCTCCGAACATTCCACACGGGTATTGACGCTCAGTACCGCGGTTCTTGTCTTCCCGCCGCTACTGCAGAGCTGCCGCGTAACGCCAAAGCAAATGTTATTGCAGGAAGCGTGACTAGATGGCGCCACCGACTCAAGCGACGCTTTCACGTCCTCATTCGAGGACAGCTTCTGGAACCTTCATAATGCCTTCATATGATATCCACACCTTACGCCTAAACAGACCTTGAGCGGAGAAGTCAGCATTTGTCTTCATTTCAGTTGTGTTGCCCCTTCAACTTGCAATCAAGTTCTAAAACTTGTCTTTCAGTTCAGTGTAAACACAAACGACAGCTCTGTGGCCACAGTTAGGCGTATAACTCCCCATGAGGCCGACTTCTCACTGCCCCACTGTCCAGAAACTGAGGCTTTTACCTGATATGATTTTTCACTTTTGCCACCTATGCCATAATAATGCGCGTCAGGGGCGTAGCCAAGGGGGGGGGGGGGGCGAAATTTTTCAGTTTTGCTTGCGTATATATACACGCGCACATACAAACGCACGCACGAACATACATAAAGTATGGTTGAACCCCCCCCCCCCCCCCGAAAAAAATTTCTGGCTACGCCCCTGATGCGCGTCGACGGCCAGCCGATTCCTCTAGCCTACAGAATAGACACAATGTATAGGATGGTCGGCACTCATAATTTTAAACACGCTTAGCTGCCGAGTTTTTTTTCTTGTTCTTTTTTAACAGCATCGCGCTACCGCCGACGGCCGACACCGCACCCTTAGGCACAGAGCGACAGATTTGGCAAAAATAAGTATGTGCTGAACTACTCTGTTGAGAATATTGTTACGCTTTGGTTTATTCAATTTAATTGCGGTTTATTTTATACGTGCACTGCTTTGCAGAACGGATTCTTGGCCCTGTCAAGCTCTTTCAAGACATTTCGGTAAAACGCTGAAGAAATAAGCGTCGGTCATCATCCTTGATGTTAATATTTACTGTTGGATTCTTCCAAAGTTTAGATGTTGGAAGAGTCCAAAGAAACAGCGTTGGATTCCTCCAACAAAGGATTTGGAAAATTAAAGCGCAAAAATTGACATTCACATATAGGTCGAGAAACACCGGAAATGCGCTACTGGGTCTGTTTTTGCACTTTAATTTTCCCAAAAGCTATGCACCATCTCGCCCGTTATCAAGCTTCCTTAAACTATCCAAATAAGGAAATGGCATATTATGCTAGGTGCTTGCTCCCCTCGCCTCCCCCGCATTTCCACGAGCTTGCGTGAGTTGCTTGCTGCTCACAGAATATGCAAGTGCTGATACCGCTTGCGAGGCTTCGCTAAATACAAAGGGCAATTCAAAATTATTTATCTGAAATAATAAACTGTGTAAATCAGTGGGAAAGAAACGGTATGCAGTCGAGTTGATTCGCAGCACTCGCAGAACCATAACATTCCGATCGCGGAACCCAGTTTGAGAGCCCCCTGCCAGCGGCGGATACAATGGGTGATAATGGGAGGCAGGGTTTGTAGAAGCTGTCACCCCTTCCCCTCTCGAAAACTAGGAGGGAATGACATTTTGACACCTGTCACACGCAGAATCTGTATGGGGCATGCGCTCCCTGTCACTAACGCTTCACCACAATGCACCACATGTATGTTGCGGTGAAGCCTACATGTGACATTATTTCGTTAAACAGCCTGATTGATGGCTGTCTCTAACTGTTGGTGTCATCTTCTTGTTTACATGTGAGCGGCATTTCCTCGTTGCACATTAATAAGAATACGCACTAAAAAGTTGCAGACTTAATGTTTTACTACTCCAAGTTATCCCAGACACCATTCTGTCTGCTCCAAACCTGCTCCTAAACACATTTCCTTCTGCTCCAAATCTGCTCCAGAACAGCATTTTTTCTGCTCCTAAAATGGCTTCAAATCCTAAACTGGCTGGACCACCATTGAGGCTACTGCTATATGACAGTATACTAAAGGACCGTGATACGGCGCAATATAACGCTGCGTCCTTGTGATGCATGCCTTCTATGGAGAAAGGGGAAAGGGGAAAATTCGGCAGATCCCACGCGTTGTGGGAATCGGTTTCATGCGAAGCAGTCAGCGAGTACTTCTGTGCTGTATTTTATGGCTTTGAGCCGAGCGTTACGAGGTGGATCGACGTGTTTCTGTAAGTGTAGCAGCCGTGTGCACATCGTGGGCTTACCAGGCACGTCGACAACACTGGCGTTTAAAGGGTAACTTATGGTGCGACGTAACGTCAGCCCTCACGTTAGAGTACATACGTCTGTATCATCGAAACTAAGTGCACGTTACGTTGCGATGATGTGAATATCATACGTAACTTTCGTTAATGTATTCCTCCGGGGTCGAGCAATGCTTCAGTATAGCTTGCTGAAACATAGGAATACAAATGTAATGTTTATTAGACTGCTATAAAAGCGGAGCAAACACTGGAACAACAGACGTTAATCTAATATGACGCCTGTATCGTAGGAGTAAATATGTAGTGTTTATTGCTTTCTTGTAAAATTAGATAGCCAGCACCACAACCACAATTGACGTTGCACCAACATTGCGCCTGCATAGACTGTTTTTCCAAATCAATTTATAGACCTGGCGCTGCTCTGTGGTAGACTACTTGGTTGCCAGGCATAATGCTTGGGTTCGATTACTGCTGGGATCCTAATTTTTATTCTTTCCATTCTTCGGGTCAACGCTGCCGATGTCGGTTTTTCTTAAAGCTCTAGAGCTCGCATTTAAATTAGTAATGTCTGTTCTCGCCGTTCCTGCGCAGATATAAACTGTAAGTCACCTGTCGCGCATACCCGTACACCGCGGCCCGTGGTAAACGGCAGGCCCGTAGCCAGGAATTTTTTCGGGAGGGGGGGGGGGGGAGTACTTGCTGAAAGCCTTGACTGTTTGAGAAAAACGCCTATTTTTTCATTATTTATTTTCGATAAAACACCATGTGTCATCAAAATTTCGGGGGGGGGGGGGTCCCTGCCCCCCTCCCCTGGCGACGGGCCTGGTAAACGGGTATGTTCCACACGTGTCTGGAGGGAAGGGTTTGACGACGTATGCGACAGGATTTTCACGTTATTCATGTCATGACCTGACAGTTATATTCGTCAAATCCTCTTACTCTCCCATGCCAATTTTGGTTTACATCAAGTTAAGGAGGCGATCATGAGAGCACCCAAACGTAGGCGGCTAGATAGATAGGTAGATAGATAAATACGTAGATAGAAACGCTCAAAGTGCCAAATAAAATCCTCGTTATCAAAGAAAATGGAAATACTGCGTATGCGCAGCAATACCGGTGCGATATGTGCCCTTTTAGGGCTAAAACTCAAGGCGCTTTGTTGGGCTAGTTGGTTATGATCCATGAGACTGTTTGGCGTAGCGCACACCCACAAGGACAAAAGAAGGACACACACACACACAGCGCTAACTTTCAACTAATGGTTTTATTTCTGATCACACGTGTCCTTTTTATACAGCTAGAGGCGATCGATAAAACCAAGAAAAACATGTAATAGTACAGCATTGACCGCGTGCACGTCATCACTGATCACATCTGCACCCACCTTCTTCAAAGTGACAATTCAAGATACCTCTTTTCTTTATCGGACAAACCTAAAGAAGGCGCACTCACGCATTTTTCTTTCACTTTTTCAATTTCAAATGCCTCGATTATTTCCCGGGTTGTTTTGTCTCGAGCACTATATAGAATACGAGTGCTCTCAAACTCTGGAACGCAACCACACCTTTGGCAGTGTATGCCTAAGTGGCCAGACACAGCTTTGTTGACATTATACGAGTGTTCTCTGAGTCTCTGGTTTACACACCTTCCGGTTTGGCCAATATAGACGCGTTCACACGTGAGAGGAATAGAATACACAACTTTTTCACTGCAATTTACAAACTTTTCGCGGTGCTTGATTGTGCATTCGCGCTTCTCTTTGCTGTCCGCATTAACCTTTTTGCATATCCTTTGCAGACGTTCGGGAGCGGAAAAAACTACGTCCGCACCGGACTTTCTCACTATCCTGCGCAAATTATGCGATATGGCGTGCATGTAGGGCACCACCGCAACCTTGGTTGCCTTAGTGGCGGCGGACTGATTACTGGTGTTCGCTCTTCCTTTTTTTCTGATATTTTCGGCGACGGCGGTTAACAGGCGCAGGGGATAGCCAGAATCAATTAAACGTTTAGCCTGGGCCCACAAGCTCGCTTCAAGCTTGTGCCGGCACGATTTCATCAGTGAACTCTGAAAACATGAACTTATAACAGCACGCTTTACCAACTTTGAGTGCGCAGATGTAAACGAAAGTACAGGCTTATTTCCTCGCGGTTCATAACCCCAACACACACCTGTTGACGAAAAATACAACCCGAGGTCTAAAAATCTTATGAAGTTGTCTTTTGGTACTTCATGCGTCAAGGCCAGAGGAGATAACTCAGTCGTGAACATGTTTAGCGTTCCTGAAACGACCGCGTCAAAACTGTTAGGTTCATTATTACAAACGATTAGGTAGTCATCTACATATCTAAAAACAGCAACAACATCCGTGTGCTTAACACGTACGTCGAGAACTTGGTTACGCTTTGCTAAAAACAGATCAGTCAAGTATGGAGCGATGCAGGAACCTATACAAATGCCATTTCTTTGTTTCACAATGTTTCCATTCCACGTCGCATACGTCGAGTTTAGCGCTGTGTGTGTGTGTGTGTGTGTCCTTCTTTTGTCCTTGCGGGTGTGCGCTACGCCAAACAGTCTCATGGAGGGCTAAAACCATCAGCTAAAATCAAGCCCAAAAATGGTTTGTTGAAGAAAATTGAATAGTAAGGGCAGCAAAAATCCTTCTGTGTTCCAAGTGAATCACTAGGTTCTGTTTAGCAAACTGGTAAAATGGGAAACTTGACAGGCCTGTTGAAGCGATGTTTTCAAGGCGCTCATTTAGGCCACTGCACTGAATAGCGAGCAATAATCAAGTCACGTGCAAAATCCACTTTGCTGTCCGCGCCACATGTCGTAGCAAAGTAAAAACTTTAAATAGCCTTCTATACCTCGGTAGATGGTACCAGCAGTCAGAGTGGCACCAACTTTGACCATTTTTTTTTATTATTGGCGTTTGAAACGCAGCGAAAAAGTGGTACACATTTGTACCACTGTCCTACAAAGGGTTAAGAGCCTTATGGCTCCCTAAAGAGAACCATATTCAGTAACTCTCTATCGTATACCATAGTTCAATGTCAACCGATGGTACATTTACCAGCGTGTACTTCCCAGTTCGTACAACACCGATGCTTGCAAATCTATCTGCACCGCGAGACAGACACCGAGCCATCATTGAGAGTCTGATGAAAGCAGTCATGGGGTGTGTGATGTGTTCGAATGTGAAGCGACACTTCGCTCAAGGAATGAAAAAAAGTCAAACTACTTCATTCTCGCGTGCGTTTATGCAACACAAACAGTGTAGTCACATGCGTGTCATCAACGAAACATCTACCTAGAGAACAAATGACATCCACACAACTTAACGTAGCATCTACATGCATTAACCATCACATTACGACAACATATTTAATACTGACACGATAGCATCTACTCTAAACAAGCTTCGTAGTCATCGAGTCCGATGGCGCGTGGGATTCGCATAATTTTCATGCGCTCACTTTTTATGACTGATGGTTCCAGAACAAAAAGATCACACGTACGGTGATCACACGCCTGCGTGTTTTTTTAACACGAAAGTGTTTATGCCGGGGTCCACCAAGTACATCCGTCACGGATATGACGTTGATAAAATGGACACCAACGGGTGAGAAAGAAAAAGACACCCCGCTGGGAATCGAACCCACGACGTTGCGGCCGCGACGGCAAGCGCCCGACGCGCTACCCACTAAGCCATCTCGGGAGATGCTAGGCACGGCGCCAACGCGCCTTATATCTTTCACACATTCTCTTTCGCGGCGGGCGGAGCGGGACGGTGCCGCCGTCTGTGAGAGGTGAAAAGAAGTAATACTTCACGATCGACACTTACTAGCGCTTACTCCGAGATTGCACGCGATATCTGAGGTCATGGTTAAAGCGTCTCGATACCAGAGAGGTAGAGTGGCCGCGCTGGCGTCGCCGAGGCACCCTTGACGCAGTTACGTTCTTTGCCTTTGGCTTCGTGTTAGCGTGCGTCGGCTCATCGGAGTAGTGCATCTTCCACGTGCACCAACGGGATTTCTCCGCCACCGACTGCTTCAATTGCGAGAGCACCGACTAACAAAACTGCTGCAATACGCGTTGCAGAAAGGACGCGATTTCGACGGGCGAATGTCGTGCCTTGGTGGAGCGAGAGCAGCGCCTGCGAGACAGAGGCCAGTGGGATGCACGAGTTTGCGGCTCAGGCTACGAACCTCTACCCCCCGTGTTGCTGAAGCGCAGTGTGTGTTATGTATGCATGAGCACGTGTGTCGACTACCCATTACTAGAAAGCGCACACCGTGCCGTTTCTCTCCTTAATTGACGACGCGTTGAAGAAGTGCACACCGGGTACCAGTGTTGATTATGAGCTTGTTGATATCATCCTTACACGGGATTCACGATTCGCTGTGTCCAAATATATGTTCACACCGTCAGCTACCACAACGGTTTAATCATAATCATGGGCGTTAGACGTCGCGATAGAGACATGCTGTCAACATGGGTGCATCCACGTCAAACGGTGCTATAGCTACCAAACACGAATAGACGTTGTACAAGCTCTGATATATCATTACACAATAAGCACTACTTCTGTGAAGACACGCTTCACTTTCGTGTTATACCGATTCCTATGACGGAGGGATCAGCCATGTTTTTTTTTGCTCTTTTTTTCCATAATGCCTATAATGCCTCACAAGGTATCGTTTACAATTGCACACCGAAATGTGATCCCGCAGTCAAGGACACGGTGCATTGGGACTTGATGCGGCGCAATATGCCTTGAAAAGCTGCTGACAAGAGTTGGGCACACGTGGTATAGTATTATTAACGTGGTTTACCAATATTGCGGGAATGCGACATTTTCTTTTAATTATTTTGCGTTTCGTCTGCAGTCACCCAGACTAAGAACACCGCCGCCTGCAAAATAAATGAATGAATGAATGAATGAATGAATGAATGAATGAATGAATGAATGAATAAAACCGGTGTCTTTCCATTTTACCTTCGCGAAGTGCTCCATCATAATCCGGCAGCCCAACTTCATCTTGCGGCTGGAGAAGCAATGCCACGGATAGGGCAAGGGACGGGCTGCCCTTCACGCTGTAATGTAACGGAATGGGCTGCGATAACAAATGCCAGGAATCCGTGACGAATCCTCTTTGTATGGCTCTAAAGCATGAAAGAGCTGAAAGAAAAATCGATAAGCTGGAGACAATTCTGCGATTGCATTGCCTTAAACCCACTGCGAAACCGAGACGCTCGAGTCTTGCTTCGTTACCTACAATACCGCCTCCACGCACACGTCAAAAGCACCAGCGCTTTGTGCTTGGAAGTCGCGCGTGCTGTCAGCCGCCCGTGCGTATATGATGGATAAGGTAGCTGAAACCTTCCTTACGTTGCAGTTTGGAGGTAGAACGTGATATCGTACGTTCGGCCTTAGGAAGCCAATGCTCCATTCGATAAAGTTAACACAATGCGCTGAGATGTTTCTCAGAAGACTCCAGAAAGCTTCTTGATATATAATAATAATAATAATAATAATAATAATAATAATAATAATAATAATAATAATAATAATAATAATAATAATAATAATAATAATTGTTGGGGTTTAACGTCCCAAAACCACGATATGATTATGAGGGACGCCGTAGTGGAAAGGCTCCGGAAATTTCGACCACCTGGGGTTCCTTACCGCGCACCTAAATCTAATTACATGGGCCTCAATCATTTTCGCCTCCATCGAAAATGCGGCTGCCGCGGCCGGGATTCGACCCGCGACCTTCGGGTCAGCAGGCGAAGCTTCTTGACAAAAGAAATTACACGAAGGAAATGAGAGAATAAAAATACTATATCTCGTCGCCTTATGGTTTTACTGTTACTATGCCTCGCGAATGTAGATCGGCACCGTTTCAGAAAACCTTTGCAGTGGTTACTGTCCGCGAAACAGAGGAGTTGAACTGTCCTTTGGGACATCAGGTCATGTGGGTGCAAGAGGGAACGGGAGACATGAAGCACTGAAGCACTTGAGCTCTTTGACTCTGCTAAGTTACTATTAGTTCTCTTATGTTATTATAATTACTGTTAGTTCTCATTCATACATATACATGTCTAGGGTGTTTCAGGTAGCTGGAACCAAATTTTAATAAAAAGTTTTTTTCCCATATATATATATAAGCCCACTCTTATGCATAGCAATTCGCGGTATCAAAAATACACATGCATGTTTGCTTCATGTATAAAATCTAACAGTGAACGGTGGAACGGTCCATGAATCCAGCGATCGAGGTCGGGTGGTCGGCCAGGCCTGCCTGAGGCCTGTCGCACGGACGTGGCGAAGACGGCTTAAATGTTGGCCAGTACAAGTGCACAACAAGCAGTCACATCGCAGATATGGGCGTCACAAAAGTGGGCACGATGCATTATATCGGCCGCGGCAACGTTGCGCCCAGAGAGTGGTCACTGATGGGGTAAGCGTAACCTCGACACGAAGCCTCCGCAACCTAACCTCCTCTCGGTAGGTAAAGAAGACAGGCCTTCTTCACACCTGTCTTCTTCACTGTTTTCTGTGATCACTTGTTTTACTAGATATATATTTCTTTAATACCCTTACTACTTTAATTTACATTTGATTCACCTTGAATTTACATTTGATTCCCTTTATTCCCCTAAATTCACATTTCATCCACCTTATGCACTAAATATCACTTCTGGTCATTTGGCATTCCCTTATTATATTGTTACGTGCCCAATAGAAAGCATTCTACCGCAGGAATTTTTCACAATGGTTCATTACAAGCAGATAGAAGAAGTCACAGTTTCGCCGCAAGGGCGAAGCAATGAATGCGATAGCAATAAATTGGAATGTAACGCGAAGAACGGAAAGCAGGTCGAAATTGCCAGCGCGTCGCTCGAGCCCAAAAAACGCACGAAAAGAACGCACACAGGACGATCGAGCGCGAACTATCATGCGTCACAGCTCGATACCTGAAGAACGCTGCTGAAACAAAAAGCAGGACGCACGAAGCGAACGAACAGGTACACACAGGACGAGCGCGAACTAAATGTCGCAGTTGTTACTTATTTCTGTTTGAACAGCGCGCTCCTTTCGCAAACGCGGCCGCTGCAACGAGCGAAGTGACCTTCGTACGCTCTGTGACTTGAGCGTGGAGATCGCGGGGAAAGCACAAGACATACAACCCCCCGCTCCGCCCCCCCCCCCCCCTGGCCGCCCCCTTCTTTCCTCAAGATAAGCGCACGAAGGCGACCACGCCCTGTAGGGCGAAGAGCAACGGCGTTCGCAGGAGCGGGGCGACGAACTTTAAAGCGCGCCATCTATGCGGTGACTAAGAAAGCCTGCTGAAGTAAATGATGTATATAAATAGCTCGCCGTTAGCAGGGTGAGAGACAGTACTGTTCGTGGCCTAACCGTCCAACGCCGCGCGCTGCGAAGCGTGAGGTCGTCCGTTCGATTCCGCGCGTCGGAAAATTTTGCTAAATTATTTTTCTTTGTGGCTTATATATATATATATATATATATATATATATATATATATATATATATATATATATATATATATATATATATACGGTGCATGACGGCGGCGACGGCAAAAATCAGCCGAGACTGTCCATATAATTGCTATCGCAATAAAAATGTTTTGGAGCGACGCCCAACCATAATATCAGGAGGCGAGCTTTGCATCCTTGCCACTTGTTCTGTCTAGACTTCGCAAGCCAAACTTCTCCACTGCGTTCTCCCATACCGGAGCCGGAAGATAACGTGACGCACACGCATCTTGCAGTTTTCGCTGCGCTATGGCTGCGCTAGAGAGCCTCAGTGTCCTCCTCTCCAGCCTCACGGAGCGGCGGGCGAGGAGGACATCGAGGCTCTCTTTCGTGCGCGGCACACTCAGTGTCGTATGTCATCGCTCCATCTTGGAGAGCGGCGCCCACGATGAGAAGAGCAGACGACGTTCACTTTGAAACTTGAGCTTTTTCCGCAGCCCGAAGCGATGTAACTCTTAGCAGACACGATCGTGAGCTCGCATTGTAAGCGTTGCGCTTTTCAGCTAAAAATGGCCAGACCTGGTGAAGGGCCCTTTAAAAATGAATTTACAAAAGCACGTAAGTAAACAGAACTCGTGGCATGACAAAATAGAGAGAAAGAGAGAGAAAAGACAACAGGAAATACGCGTGTGCGCATTCGGACAAGAAGAAAGAAAGCGTCAGTGCACATGCGGCACCGGCACAATTAATTGTCAGCAACACGTCACAACAACAAATCAATAAGCATGTGACAAAGAAATGCACATGCGTACGTTTTGTCATCATACCGGCTGGAAGGGACAGGAAAAAAAATATGCGTATAATAATAGTTGTTGCGGTTTAACGTCCCAAAAGCATGATATGATTACGAGAGACGCCGTAGTGGAGGGCTCCGGAAATTTTGACGACCTAGGGTTCTTTAACGTGCACCTAAATCTTAGTACACGGGCCTCTAGCATTTCTGCCTCCATCGAAAATGCGACCGCCGCGGCCAGGATTCGATCCCGCGACTTGCGAGTCAGCAGTCGAGCACCTAGTCTAGGGGTTAACACTAGACCACAGTGGCGCTTAAATAATAACAACAATAATAATAATAATAATAATAATAATAATAATAATAATAATAATAATAATAATAATAATAATATTATTATTATTATTATTAGGCTGCGAAAGTCGTGAGGATTCAGCAAACTAAGCGGGTAGAGAGAGAGAAAAAGCTATTTATTGAGAAGCAGAATGACTAGCCAGCGTATATTTGCGCATACTTGATATTCTGTCAGGAGCGGGAAAGAGGTGAAAAACGGAGAATGTTGGCAGAAGAAAGTAAACAAAAAATCATGAGCCATTTCACTCCGTGAAAGTGGATGACCAGCGAAGCTGTGTAGCCCACGGCACAGAGGTGACACATAGTTGTGATGAAAGTTAGAGAAATGTACAGAGAGTCCATATAGAATTTAGCGTATGCTCTTTTTTCAGCATCCCTTTAAAGTTTTCCATTTCAGCAGCATGCGTCGTTTAGCCGCGACATGTGTCGTCTTGTCAGGCTTGCCGCATGCGCTTGACATTTCGTGCACGATCGTGAGTCTGAGCCATTTGAGCAGCATGCGTGTGTTCCCTTGATTTTAGATGACCATGTAGTTCATATTTTTGGCAGCAGTGGCGAACTACGTTCACATCGTCTAAGGCATTTTTCTGCATTCTTGCCGCAGATCACTTCTGCGCAGCCTGCACAGCGCACCCGATCCTCCTGGACAGTTGGACACGTGTCGGCCGAATTTCACCGACTCCGTGCAGCACAAGGGGGCGTTGACAGCGGCCGCGTCAGTGTTTCTGCGCGAGTGCGACTGCCATAAAGGCACCGTTTCAAGCATCGAGGCCTTCATTTGGCAGCAGTGGCGAACTACGTTCACATCGTCTAAGGCATTTTTCTGCATTCTTGCCGCAGGTTGGTGCAAAGACTTTTACTGTTCCGTTTACATTTTCAAAGATATATTGTCACTGCTGCCAAGCTGCGTCATTTGCCGTGTGTTGTGTGCTATTTTTTGTTATCCGTATTTTTCTTTTTGCCATGTCGAAAGATATTGCAAAGATTAAGGAAGATGTCAAGAACGATCTCTTGAAACTAAGAGATGAGTTTAAACAGGAAATGAAGATGTCGCGGGAATCGTTCGAGAGGGAACTCAGAAATGAAATGCGTGAATTTCGAACTGAACAACGCAACGTTGCTCAGAGCCTTGAGTTTGCTTATACAACTATAGAGAATTTGAAAAACCAGCTGGCTGCCGCAGCAGCAAAAAAATGCTGAATTAACCACGAGAAACGAGGAACTGCAGGCGAAATGCCAGACTCTTGAGACCCATACAGGGGACCTAGAGAGACGGCTGGTTCACCTAGAGCAGTATTCGAGAAACTCAAACATCGAAATTCAGGGTGTCCGAAAAGAAGAAAATGAGGATGTTCTGAGTGTCCTCTCAAAAATTGGTGAGGCTATAAATGAGCCTGTCCAGGAATCTGACATAGAAACATGTCATCGGGTGCCTACCCGAAATCCGGACCGCAGTAACATTATAGTTCAATTTAAGTCTAGGGCAAAGCGAGATCTTGTACTAAGGAAAGGAAAGAAGATGCGCATCCGCAACAATGACATCGGAATTTCAGACTCTGCGCAGATCTACATAAATGAGCATCTCTGTCCTGCTCTTAAGCGCCTTCTAGGCATGGCAGTAAAGCGCAGGCATGAAAAGCACTGGAAGTCTGTTTGGTCTTTCAGTGGAAAAATTTTCGCGCGGAAGTCTGATGATTCCGATGCCATACAGATATCTCGCGAAGCTGACCTTGAAAAAATAAACTAGTAGAAGTATCATGTCTTGTACAGTTACAAAAGAAAAAAAAAAGGTCAAAATGAACTACCATAACCTTGCTCTACCACAAAATATCTCGCTACAGTGTCGATTGCAGAACACCACTTTACATCTGAATGCACGTTCCGCAGTTGGGAAAAAAAGATGACATCACATGCTTTATTAATCAGTTCTTGTTTAAGTTTGAAATAATCATGATGACTGAGACATGGTACTACGATGGCTGTGATATGCTTCGTCTGGACGGTTACTCACGCTTTTTTATTAATCGTCCGAATCGTCGAGGAGGGGGCGTTTGCATCTTTGTTGAAGCTTATCGGACCCATGAACTTGTTTCCGATTTTTGTGTGATTACGGATGACTTTGAATTTTTAACACTAAAAACTGACTCAGAAATTGTTGCTGCTATTTACCGTCCCCCAAATGGTAACATCGTGAATTTTCTTAATTTTTTTGAGTCTTTCTTAGAATATATCAACCCAAACAAATATCGGCTTGTGTGCGGTGGTGATTTTAATATAAACCTTTTGGAGGACACTCAAAGCATGTGCGACTTCATATCGTGCCTTCACTCATCTGGATTTATAAATCTGATATCAACGCCAACTCGTATCACAGTAACCAGTTCATCACTGTTAGACATGATGATTACGAATGCTGACACACTTGTTTCTAACGCCGGTACTATTTCATCAGACATAAGTGACCACTGTCCTGTGTTCATGCAATACAGTTCCTCAAAAACAGAAAAGAGGCGTCAACATCAAACTGTCCAAGTACAATATATCACTGATGAGTCACTGCAGGCTTTCAAGCGTGCCGTTAGCATGCATGACTGGTCTTTCGTTTATATAATTAGAGATGTTCATGAAGCGTACTTAAAATTTATAGAACCTTTTACAAATATCTACCTCACTCACTTTCCTTTCAAAACATTTAAACCGTCAAAGAAAATAAGAAAACCTTGGGTCACATTTGCTATTCGGCGTTTGATAAACCGAAAAAATAAGCTTTTCCATGCATTCTTGAAATCGCGAGAGGAAGAATTACTACAGCAGTATAAAGCTTTCAGAAATAAACTAAACAGCGCTCTTCGAAAGGCGGAGATAGCGTATTATGAGTTGTTTTCTGGTATCTGTACAAGGTACCCTGATGCAGCTTGGAAAGCAATAAACAGTGTTTTAGGACGCCACAAGGCAGACTTCATGCCATGTGAAATTACGTTAAACAATCGTGTACTAACTGGTACAATACTTGCTGATTCTTTCAATAAATATTTCACTTCTGGGGTACCGCAAATTAATAATACCGTGCAAATCAATAGCTCAATTATTAGAAATGCTGAAAGCATATTTCTCAACCCGGCAGACGAACCAGAAGTATTCAGAACATTTATGAGTCTTAAGAATAGCCGTGCATTAGATAATGACAATCTTCAGATCGGTCCCATAAAATTTGTTTTAGAGCATTTAGCCCCTGTACTTGTCTACATATTTAATTTAGCAGTAGAGTCCGGGGAATTTCCCCGTGAAATGAAGCGCTCTCGTGTGTCTGTACTGTTTAAAGGTGGCGACAAAAACTTGCTGGGAAACTATCGGCCAGTATCGATTATTCCGGTGTTTCCTAAGGGTTTCGAAAAAATGCTACATTCCAGATTATCCAACTTTTTCACTAGAAATGACATTGTAAGCGACGCTCAGTTTGGTTTCCGTAAAGGAAGGTCTACGGAGTTAGCTTTGCTAAGGCTAAAAGAAATTATTTTAGAGAACATCGAAAACAGGCTATTTACATTAGGTTTGTTCATTGATTTCACCAAGGCTTTCGATTCCATTGACCATAGCACGCTACTTCATAAGTTAGAAATCTATGGTGTTCGAGGCACTCCCCTGGCTTTAATAAAATCATATTTAACAGAACGATCACAATGTGTGTGTTTAGGTAACCATCACTCTTCATTGCCTGTCAGTAGAGGTGTCCCGCAAGGAAGTGCATTAGGGCCCCTTCTTTTCAATGTTTTTATAAATGATATTGTTAATATGAACAAGTCGGTAAAATTTATAATATATGCTGATGATGCCACGGTCTTGTTTTCCGGCGCAGAAACAGATAGGTTGATAGAAAGTTGTAATCGTTTCTTTTGCAATATTACATCATGGTCGCTATCAAATCAACTTAAAATTAACCCTAAGAAAACGAAAGTAATCATATTTAGAGCTAGAAATAAAATTCTGAACGTTAAACAAGATATTATTTGTGCAGACCAAAAAATAGATATTGTAGAACAACATAAAATTCTCGGTGTGACATTTTCATCTCATCTAAGTTGGGACTCTCACGTAAGTCATTTATGCAAAAAAAACTTTCTTTTACAGCGGGAGCTCTGTCGCGTTGTCGAGAAATTCTCCCTACACAAATAAAACTCAGCATATATCAAGCACTGTTTCAATCACATATAAATTACTGCAGTCTGGTTTGGCTTACTACGACTCAACGTAACATCAACAGAATATTGCTTTTGCAGGAGAAAGCTGTCCGTCACATTGCCAACACTGGTTATTTATCACCGACATCGACATATTTTCGCAAGTACAGTATAATTAAAATCCAGTATATGTACGAGTTCCGCATCCTGCGATCATTTTACATATGTTCTTCTTCATTTAAACAATTTATCGAGTTAACTGCTGCACTGCAACGCAACAGTCACGCTATCAATACTCGTAATGTAGGAGGATGGCTTATACCGCGCTTTCGCACTGACTATAAACTTGTCATTGAAATATAACCTCCCATATATTCTTAATAAGCATAAACATTTACATAAACCTGCGCTAAATACATTACGTGAAATATTTCTGAATTACTAATGTATTCATACATTTCAATTATTTCTTAATGTTGTACTACATTTCACTGTATAATGTTGTATATGATTAGCTACCATGCTTCTCTTTTATTATTTTGTGTTGATATTATTGTTTCGTGTAGTTTACTGCCAGAATTACAGGTGTACTATTGCTGTCTTTTTCCTTGTATTTGTAGTATAACAATTTCTTTTCTGTAAATAAATTTGAGTATTCTGTTAGTGTTGTTTGTTGTTAGAAATGTGTTTATTCAAAAATCATTCCCTGTTACGCTTACACGGGTATTGTTATATGCTTTGTTTTTGTAAATTTTTTTTTGTACCATGTGTGATATATCTTGTACATTTGGTGCAAATGTTTTCACCTGTCACTTGTTGCCATTGTAATTGGTCTTCTGTGCCCTAGTCAAGCAGTTTCATTACAGCTTTTAGCCCAGGAGACCATCCAGAATGTAATGTTTTCGTTTTATTCTGGAAAATAAAGAGAATGAATGAATGAATGAATAGTTAGTAGTGCACGGACTTTGCTGAATATCACCTGCGCTATGGGTTTTAAATGCGCAGCATTTCAATTAGCGAACCTTTGGCACCTTGAGCGTTTCTATCTATCTATCTATCTATCTATCTATCTATCTATCTATCTATCTATCTATCTATCTATCTATCTATCTATCTATCTATCTATCTATCTATCTATCTATCTATCTATCTATCTATCTATCTATCTATCTATCTATCTATCTATCTATCTATCTATCTATCTATCTATCTATCTATCTATCTATCTATCTATCTATCTATCTATCTATCTATCTATCTATCTATCTATCTATCTATCTATCTATCTATCTATCTATCTATCTATCTATCTATCTATCTATCTATCTATCTATCTATCTATCTATCTATCTATCTATCTATCTATCTATCTATCTATCTATCTATCTATCTATCTATCTATCTATCTATCAACGTCTGGGCGCACTTGTGGTATTCTCCTTAACTTGGTATGGCACAAAATTGGCATAAGAGGACATGAGTGCATGGCGAACACGATTCACAGGTCATGACATGATTAATAACGTAACTTGGCTGCCGCGTACGTCATGAAACCATTTCAACTAGTCACGTGTTGCACATACTCTGCCCGTGGTATGCGGGCGTGCGCCACAGGTAATTCACAGTATATATCAACCCAGGAACAGCGAGAATTCACATAGGAAATCTCAAAGCGAGAGCGTAATGAGCTAGTGTCGCAGAAAATCAGTTGCCTGCGTTGACGGCATTGTCGATGAGCGAAAAACCCCGATGGAAGGAAAGAATAAAGAACACAGTTCTAGCCGGAATTGAACCCAGGCATTCTTCGCGGAAGTCAAGCATTTCACCTTCAGAGCTACACTAGTGACACTAGTGCTTCAAACTTGTTAGGGAAAAGACCCTACACAAGCGTCACGTCGGGCAACTCCAATTGTAGTTAGCGCGTTGGGTATGCGTTTTTATAACAACGTAATAAACATTCACTATACGCAAGCTATAGTCAAGCGTTTCTCGAATACGCCGACGACCGCTACTTATCATATCGACAGCATCGGGCCGTAGCATGCACTTCGTGTAGATTAAGCTTACTTTTCTGCTCTAACGTGAGTGCCGACGTTACGTCTGACCACGAGCTACCCTGCACACACCAGTGCAGTCGACGTGACTGGCCAGCCCACGATATGCGCACAATTACAAAATTTACACAGACGTCGATGCCCCTAGTAATGCTTGGTTCAAAGGGCCAGTACATAGGCTGCTCGCTCACTGCTTCGCATGAAGCCGATTCCCACAGTGCGTGGCATCTGTCGAAATTTTTTATAGTTGACCATTTTAATGTAGCGCACAAACTCTTAAATATGTACTCCTATGACTCAACAAGCTGTAGTCTAACGTTTCTCGTCCCCGCAGGAATACGCCCACGAGCGCTGCTTACACTTTGTTTCGGTAAAAGTGACGTCAGGGCTGTAACGTGAGTGCCGGAGTTACGTCAGAAAACGAACTACCATTTAGACGAGAGTGTAGTCAACGTGCTTGGCAGGCGCACGATATTCACAGAACTATACTCAAATTACACAAAGACGTCAATTCACCTCGTGAGACTTGGCTGGAAGTGCCGGCATACGCAGATACTCTCCGACTACGTCGCATGAAATCGATTCTCTCAGTGCGTGGGATCTGCCGAAAATTTTTCGCATACTAGAGAACTGCAGTCAAAGCAAACTAATAAACTGTAGAACTGTATGCTCTGCTTCAGAAGCCGCTGTAACGTAAGTACTAAGTATCATACAAGTGACATTGACGCGCGAAGTAACTCTTGGAACATAAGTTTTACTGACCTATTTACGCGACAGTGCAACGAGCGCCCCAAATAACGTGAAGGCATCGTTACACACATCCTTCTGCATTTGCTACTGAAGCCGGCATCCTCTGTTGTATGTAAAAAACTACGAGCCTATTGTCACCTCCTTTATCTTGCCGTTCCCATAGCCATAAAAAGGAGAACACCCCACTCTTGACACACAACGAAAAGGAGCACAAAGAAAAAAAAAGCTTCATTCATTCACACAAATCAGCAGCGGCCCTCTTGCTGCTTCTGCAAATGCAGCAGCGCGCGAAGGTATGCTATCTGTCCGGAAAGGCAGTGACTTGCTTGAGGTAACACCCCGTTCCTTTGCTTGCGTAGAAAAAAACACTTAAGTTCATACATGTGTTCTGCACGTCCACCTTAGTGTTAGCGCAGAACCTTCACGAGACCTTTAAGGATGTCGTAGGTGTCTGCCACTCGTCGACTGAGTGTAGGCGGCAGGTTTTTGCAAAATCAACGCAACAGCGTGGCCCCATACCATTCTTTGTGGTGGCGGATTAGGTCATTCATGCCTTGCGTCAAGTCATCCTGAAGAATGAGCCAGAAAATTATGCCCCCAAGGAACTCAATGAAGATATGAAGATTTGTACATGGTCTCGCACACACCAACTTGAATAGAGCACGTAAGGCAAAGTCCTTCACTTTACTGTCCGGAATTTTTCCGAGTTTTGAGCTGCACGGAGCTAGAAACTGATGCCTTGACCATGCCATTTTGTCTGGGAAGGCGTAGCAGAGGTACGCAATCGTTAAAGCCGTGCTCACCCGCAAGGATTCCGACGTGTTACGGCCGTCCACAATTTCTACCAGTTTAGCACTTATGTTAAAAACGTGAGGTTCGACATTCGTTGTCGACGTCAAGGCGAGCTCCCTGATCGCCCAGGCTGCGTTGTTGCACGTACAGCGGCGTTATCTCGGGATTCGAATTCTCAACAAGCAAAGGCAAGAAAGAACATGCATTTGACGAAATACTGTTGGAGCAGGTTCTGGTGAAATTTGCAAGAAGATAAAACGTGGCCTGACGCACTTCAGGCACCGGGTCAATTGCGCACTGGACCATCAGCTCACAGATGCCGGAATTCAAGACAAATTGGTCCATGTAGCGTCCCACGCCTTGCGCTAGTCCGCCTAGCGCTTCCAGGGCATCAATCGTGAACGGTTTTTTCGGTGTTGTTGAATACTGCTGGCGAATTGCTTGGGCGAAGGACCCATGCCCTCCTAGGTGAGCAATGCGGAGGCGCCTGTCTGCCACGGCCGCGTGGAAGGGAAAGAATTTCGATTTATGTGCAATAGCTACGCTACCCAGACACCGTAGCAGAAAAACCAGATTAACCTGACAGTCTGTCATATCATCCCGCTCGTCCGTCAGTAGTCTAATATGATAAGTCATGAATTCACGCCTGATGATCTCTGAGCCCACAGAGTCTGCCAGAATTTTTATTGCATTGTACAGCATATAAAAACGACTGCGTCTGTACTTGAGGAAAGAGATATGTAGCTTGTTCAGAATGGAGTCGACGTATGGCACGGTGCTTGCTTTTGCCTGCTCTTCTAGGGTCATAAGGGCATTGCAGGCAACCTCTTGAACCATTTCGTAGTCGTGTGGACTCAAGTACAAATGCTGCGGCTTCGTCAACACCCAGGGGTAATAGCGCGGCTTAGCGTCCAGCAGGCGGTGGACCGCACAACGGCCCTGTCACTTCTGATGGGGATAAGGAACAACGAGATAAGGTCTGGAAGATACGGGTGCATGTCTTTCATGCAGTCTTCAGTGATCACCCCAAGGAGAAAAATGGCTGATTCCATAGTCACCCAATCCTTCTCCTGCAGCATCTGCCTAAGCCTAGGCAACATCAGTGTAAGGAGTTCCTCATTGAATACCGTGGATATCGCCCCCAGTGCAAATGTTGAGCGAGGCCTCATGTTCCGCTCGTAGAAGACATTGTCATCGGCAACTTTCTTCGGCACAAAAAGTCCGCAGTTTACGTCGTCTCTTGTTTTCCACGTCGAGCCAAGCATTCCCGGGGTACCTGGTCCTTCGCCCTCCAGTCGTTCTGTGGCAGAGTCAGAGTATTTCATTCCCTGAACCAGAATGTTGACAAGATTCGAGAAGTGTTGAGTTAATGCCTCCTTGCAGATGGGCTTTGCCATAAAGGCCAATGTCGCACGTGCCTCCAGAGCAACGTCTTTGTTCCTGTCTTGCATCCTGATCATGACCTACTCGACAATGATGCACATATGAGGAACGAGGCAATCGACGTGATATTCCAGGAGTATGGCCAGAACACGGCACACGTTCTTCTGTACTTCGCAGTCGTTGTCAAACCCCTACATCAGCAGGCTCGTTACGAAGGCGTCAGCCTGGGGCATCGCGACCCTTGTACGATTGAAAAATAACAGGCCGATGAAAGTAACGGCAATGTACCGGACCCGAGGTTGTCGTGTTTGAAAAACTGCAGGCATCTGAGTACAAGAACAGTAAGCTGATCATGGGGTTGACGTGCATTCATCGCGTTAGCAATGTTTCGGCAGATCTTGTGTAGCGCCCCGAAAGTGCCCTCGCAGATTTTGTCATCCTGCAAGTCTAGAAGCTCGCCGAGCCGCGGAAGCAGTTCGGGCCATTGTGTGGGGTCAGTCTCCGAGTGAGTCGTGATCATGTAGCCCAGAGCAGCCGTAATCAGTATACCACGGGGTCATCGACTGTCACACGCAGAGGTAACGCGCCAGAGCGAGCACTCGCATATTTCTTCAAAACAAGCTCGCCTTTTTTTTTGGTGCAGCTTTGGTGCTTTATACTGGAACTCCATTTATGCGAAGATGAATACCATGTCGCTGTTGAAGTCGGCACACTCGCACAGCTTCTTGACTTTTCGCCGAGCCGTTAGCCTCCTGGTTTCATTGTCGGACAGGGAATCTCTCAGCACCTTTACGATGTTCCAAAGCCGTCTTTCCTGTGGTTCCCATACTGAAGACAACGGATCGCTCTTCTCCACGAACTGGAATCCCACGCTACGGCTGGAGATCATTGCGTCAACCTTCGAGGACAGAGTAGAGTATAGAGTAGAGTAGATCCTATAAACTCCGGCACACACCCACGCTGGGGGATTAATGCAACTGAGAAGGCGCGAGCCAGGCGCCTTCTTTGTCTTCTCCTAATGAGGCTTGCTCGTACCGCACGATGAGTGGCCGATGAGGTTTTGCCCCTGTACCGTCATCTAGATGTAGAACTTATGAGCTAATGGAACGTGCCCATTTGAAGGGATTGGTGAAGAACAGGATGGAACAAAGTACGAAAATTGCGGCAGATACCACGCATTGTGGGAATCGATGTCATGCGAAGCAGTCAACGAGTAGCTGCCTAGCAGCCCTTTTTTTTGTCTTTTTTTGGCTTGGAGCCAAGCTTACGAGGTGAATCAACGTCTTTGTGTACATTAGATATGTTGGCACATCGCTAGCACCTCCATGAGAAGCGCTGTTTCTGGTATAGATCGTGGAAGAAGTAGAAGACGTTGATGTGAGAGACTCGCAGACTCATAATGTTTCTATTCTGTAACCTCTCTTCTAAAGTATTATAACATTTATAAAACCACTCAATTCTTGTCCAATCACCTACAGTGGGTGTGAGCCAAAGTTGAAGGTGAACAAGAACAAGGACTCGCGGGCTGTTCGCCTGTGTGGCGTTGTGTTGCCTGAGTGGCATGTTATTTCTGATGTTTAGGTAAACTATCTTTCTTTTCTACAACGTCCCGCGTCTTCAACGACGCCCGAAGACAACAGTGGCGGTATTTTGTAAGCATTCCTAAAACGGACAGAGGTGGTCCGTCCGTTTGAGTCGCACGTGACTAGTCAATGTGAGCACGCGATTCGTCGTGGCGCTCGTCACGGCTCACATTGACGAATTGCGTGCTACTCAAACGGACGGACCGCCTCCATCCGTTTTAAGAATGCTTACAAAATACCGCCACAGGTACTTGTGGGCATATCGAGGGCACACCAGGGTTGCCATTCTGGATATTGTCATATTCCGCCATGTTGTTAAATTCCGGCATTGGTCAATTTTGATTGGCCCAGAGGGCTGCTCTTATTGACTTAAATTGCGGCCATTACAAAATTTGACAATACGGCGGAATTTGACAGTGTGCAGGATAGCAACCCGGGTACTTCGACTGCACTGGCACCTAAAGGCTAACTTATGATCCGATGTAACGTCGGCACTAACATTACAGCACAGGCTCGCAACGAAGGGCAAGCTACGGTACGACGATCTGGATATCATAAGTAGCGTTCGTGGTCGAGCAACGCTTGACTACAGCTTGCTGACTCGTAGAACTGTACATGTAATGTTTATTACATTGTTATAAAATTGGATAGCCAACACTGGAACCACAATTGACGTTGACCCGACATGCGTTTTTCCGAAGCAGTTTCAAGCATTGGCGTGCTCAGTCAGTGGTGTAGCTAGGGGAGGGGGGGGGCACACCGGGCCCGTGCCCCGCCCCCCTGGCTAAGGTTAATTGCGGAAAGTTATTGCAGTCAGATTGTGTATTCATGCAGCATCGTAGCAACGGCGCTATTACACTTGTAATTGTTATTGTTTAGTTAGCCAACTTGTGCATTAATTTTCCTTTTATCTGATTACCCCTCAGCACCATCAACCTGTTTGCGGACATGATGTGCGAGACCAGTCATTGACTCACTGAGGCGAAGGACGTTTTATTATAAACCGGGTCACTTAGCTGAGAGCGCCATCGAAACAGTTCAGAACGCTCATTTCGACTTTCTGGCATTTGTTTTGCAAGTGATTGCAATCAGGAGTGCGCCCACGTGAATCACGTGATCGAACCACGTGATAGAACCAGCACTTCCTGCAAATGAGGGTATACGACCACATAATCCCTGACAGGCTGTTGAAAATAAATCTTTACATAATTGAAGTATACCAACATCTCAGAATTTCTGAAACCGTTGTTTGTGTGGCAGTATTATTTTGCTTAACGTCCCGGATGTATTAAGCGATTGTTTATGACAGACAGATTGATCTAAAGTCTCCTGTAGCAGAAAGCGCAATTCTGTCAAATCGCCTAGGTAATCTGCGAAGGCAGACGTAACTTGTACGATAAACCATAATGTAGTTAGTGAATTGAAAACGTCCTAATTTCATTTGTAATTCTTATGGGACGCATGTTCTAACCGTGGAGTGTACGCCAAGTTGTGAAGTTAGAACCATTAGCGTAAATTTTTTTTGGCACCGATGTCTTGGAGTACGCGGTGAAAACAACGAATGTCTTGCTCTCGTGCATCACCATTTTCACAGTGAATCTTTCGATCGGACGGGAATTTGCCCATTATAAGCTATATTATCCGAACTTTCTACAACATACTTAACTTTGGCTAGTAGTGTAAGCTTCCACCTTCTAACTTGGGAGATGTGCATCGCAAGAATGACCAGTAATCACCACCTTATCGCGAAAGGGCGGGTTCACGGCGGGCGCAGAAAAAAGCGATCCTCGGCCGCGGAGCAGGCGAGTCCTTCGTCGCGACTGCCGCGGATGACTCGCTATTAGCCCCGTTCTCGGGGCTAATAGCAAAGGGGTGGGAAATTTAAGTGAGGGTGAGAAGGAAGGAAAGGAGGAGGAGAGAGAGTGTAAAGCATAGCACAGAAAGAAATAGAGAAATAGAGAGACAGAAAGGAAAGAAAGGCAGAAAGAGAAAAAAAAATAGAAAAACTCAAAAAAAGAGAGAAAGAAAGAAAGAAAGAGAAAGCGAGAAATAGAGAGAGAGAAAGGCAAGAAAGCTAAAGAAAGATATAAAGAGCGAGAAAGGAAAATACATAAAGAGAAGGAAAGAAATAGAAATAAACATACACAAAAAAGACGGAAAAAACAGAGAGATGAGACAAAAAGAAAGATAGGAAGAAAGAAAGAGAAAAATAAAGAGAAACGAAGAAGGCTGCCCAGCTCCGCACTTCCTTCAGGCTCGGCACCACTAGGGCGAAGCTGCCTTTAATTTTTGTTTGCATACATCGAATCTCTTCCGCGGTGGGAACGAAAACCAAATTGAAGGATTTTGGCGCGCGAATTGATCAAGTATGTGGCCAGAAACTCGCATGCGCTTTGATAGCCGAAGATTAGGAATACTGGTGTCATTTATCGCTCTTAAAGCGGTTTCTGAATGGCATTTAAGTCTGTCCGACGTGTATGTATATATATATATATATATATATATATATATATATATATATATATATATATATATATATATATATATATATATATATATATATATATATATATATATATATATATATATATATATACTGTTATGTACTGGCAGAATATTCGAACTAAAAGATGCAGTTACTATTGTCACGCGTGTATTTTAAATAAGAGGCAGTGCTTCTGACAATACATGATGTCATCATGTGGACAAACCTTGCAGGTCGACAACCTGCAGTGTCAGGAATCATCGTTTTAGATGAATTTAGGATGTCATACAGATTATGAGACCATCTGAAGACTATACCCGAGGTGATCCTCAAAAGATTGAGGTGATCACCCTGCGCTAGTATTAAAAAAACATTTTTTTTAAGGATTGAAGAATCGTTTGGAACCGCTGCTTGTGGGTTAGAACATGATTGCTTTGTGTCTCAATGGACGATTGCATTTTCGCGCGGAACAAGTCCTTTCGATTCAGCACGACCGGCTCTTTTAACGGCATCCCGAACAATGCGACGTGGGTATTCCTACTTCCGTTACCAGCGACGTCCGTTAATGAATCTTCAAGCCGCCCGCCAGTAAAGGAACCACACTATCTACCCGATCGTTCTCCAAACTGACGGATGAACAACGAAACCCCAGCTACTAGACCCAACAAGCAACTTAAAGCCCCGTGCGGGCCGATTTCCGACGGACTAGACGTTAGAAAAACAAGCCTATATGAAATTATGAACCCACTAAAGGAGAGCCTTGTGCCGAAAAGGCGAATATTTCTAATGCCTTCTTTATCAAAGTAGTGGAAAAGCGCATCCGAAGCGAAGTACATGTTTCTACTTTTACACGCTTAGCGGCTCGTGTTGTACGTATGGGACTGCGCATTTCAGTGAAAGCAGACAGCAGTCGTACATCCGATAAGAATATTGCTCAGTCGCATGAAACCCTTACAGGAATGGTCGCGCAACCATTCGCGATTGGCGACCTATACCTGTCGCCGCAGCGAGCTCACGTCCACGCGCACTGTCAGTGCCGCGTGAAATAAACTGACGTCCTGGTCGAACGTATAGCTGAATTGTTAAGAGGTTTGCGACTGCAGTCGCGCGACTAAAGTGTAGATCAACGAGTGAATGAGCCAAAGCAGTCGCTTTTCGACCAAAGTGGCCATCTGCGACCGACTTGGTCGCGCGACCGGTGCTCTTCGCAACTCCAGAAAACGGCGCTTGTGCTAGCCAAACTTCTCAAATGAACAAAGATGGCTGCGGTATCCCGGGTCACGGTGCCACTTTCGCTTTACTTTCGCTTAGCGCTGTGTTGAAGCTTGTGTCGCGGTGTTTCCTCGAATGCAGAATGGTGCTTACTGCCGATTACCTTTTATTAGGTCTGAAGGATTTCAGCGGAAATAGTCGCGCCGTGCATGCAAATGTCCAGCCTCTTCGGCGAGGAGCATCATATTTCTTTTCTTTTCTTTTTGAAGATAAAGTGCTTTTCAAGCTAGTCGGTGGTTGAAGATGGCAAGTGTTCGTGCGTAGCAGGCATATCCGAAAGGTGCAAGCTCTTGTGCGCGGCGGAAAATTCTGAGTTGGGACGGCAGCCCTCTTAATAAGTAGTTTTCAAACACACTGGAAATATGAAATTACGCATATTGTGCTAGTCAATTTTTATTTTACGGACAAAATTACAAATATTAAAATCAAGCCGCTTAGATGTGAGTGAGATGTGCAACCAGGGGTGCTATGCAGTATGGCCCGAGCTTCTCGGAAACACGAGTTTGCTCCGAGCTCGCACTACGGCGGCCATGATGTGACAGTGCGGAGCGCGCGATAGCAGCGTTGATAAAAACGCTGCAAGGTTGAGCCCGGCGTCACAAACGCAAGTGCGGAATTTGCGGTGGTTTTCAAAGGAACGCCGCGTGCGAACGCGTCAGCGCCGCCACTCAGTCAACATTTCAACAGTGCAGCGACGTTAGCGTGAGCGTTGCGCTATCTTTTTGCCAACTGAACATCGCGCCTCCCACAGGTGTGTTCGTGAGGGTTTTTCCTCTTTCGGGCAAGTTCTTTCGTTCCACCTGCAGCATGGAAATTTCCACTCTCCAAGGCAACAAGGGCGCATCTCGTTTCGCTTCTCTCGAATATTACAAATAAATAAATGGATAGGTTACTACTACTTACATTACACGTCCGAAGATTTTTCTGCAGTAACAAATCGGTAGAAACAATGTCTCCACAAACATTAAATAGTAACATTTCTCGCTGGAAATGCCACCAGGGGCTGTGAGTGGTACGTCGTGAGCGCGGTGAAACTGAATTCGAGACATCGCAGCGACGTGATGAAATAACTTTTAGTTCTTCGTGCGCGTGTGCGCAGTCTGTGCGATTAAGCCCATAAATCAATCGTGGCGCTCATTGGCCTTTTGGCGTGAGCACTGCTCCTCGGCAAGAGCAAATGCGGTGGGCGGACCCGATCTACGCCGCGGGCGTCTTTCAATCAAACAGATTGACGCGTGAACTCGGTTACAAACTTGTTGATTCTGAGAAGGCCTCAGTTCAACTCGGGACTGCCGTAGTGTCTGTGTGACTGTCAAGCGTTTCATGCGGTGGACGCTAAGCAGCAGCTTCTTTGCACCCCTATATCCCCACCCCTGTGCAGGGTAGCAAACCGGTCACTCGCGCCAGGTTAACCTCCCTGCGTTTCCTTTTCATCTATTTCTCTCTCTCTCTTCTTTGCATATAAAATAATTTGGTCAGCTTGCACTACTTGTGCAAGGCTGAAGCCGTCGGAGGAGATTGTGATCACCTAGCTTCTTCCAGCTTTTTACGCGGCTCGTCTACTCAGTATGCTTGGTCTGCTTCGGAGTAAAGACCACGGTAGTTCGGTCTTTAATTAGGTAAATCTTAACATGGTTTAAAATAGTTATGCAGTACGTGGTAATGATTTAATTAAAGTGATATTAAGTATTCAGGTTTAATTAGCAAGATATTAATTAATATGAATCTAATCAGCATAACCCGAGTTAGCACGATTCTAATTAGCATAACCTTATTGAGCAAGGCCCTAAGCAGCTTAATTTTATTTAGCCCATCCCTAATTAGCGTCGTGTTAATCAGCATGGTCGTAGCCTTACACGGCTTCATTGCATGGTCTTAGTAAGACGTGCCTTAATTACCTCGGTCTTAGCATGACTCGGCTTAATTAGCCTGGTCATAGCATGTCCTGACTGAATTAGCAAAGTATACTGCCCAGCCAATTAGCTAATCAGCCGGGCGCACGAGCTCGGGGAGCGAGCAGACGATTAATAAGAGGACGAAGAGGGCGCGCGCCGGCCGTGCAACGCGCTAGAATGTACAGGGCGACCATGGTGATTATACACGTGGCCTCGGCGATTAGCTCAGGCCACGGTGTTGTAAGGCGTTCGGCTGAAGCTAATCTCAGAGGCCACGGTGCTGGTTATTTTAAAGGATACTTAATGCAGACGTTAAACGCTTGAAAGGGAATTTAAACAGCCTGTACCTCTAAAAAATATCGTCAGTAAAAGTTTCTGACACTTTTCGTGCATTGTTGCACTTCTGCACTCAGTGGAACGACAAACAAATGAAAGAAGATGCCTCCGGTTTGAAGACACCACCCAAATTTGTCGACCGCCCTTGACGTGATGCCGCATTCCATCGTAACCAATGGGACGTAGGGCGCGCTGAGGGATGGATGTGACGCTTTCGTGCTGTTAGGCTGTTAGCTCGTTCAAAAGAGGGTGTCGCCAGAGCTCGGAAAGATTCCGAGTTTCGCCAAGCTCGGGCTATCCTGCAGAGCACCCCAGGTTTGTATGAGTCATGAAAGCAACATTATAACGTGAGAAGTGGATAACTATTTAGAGCAAATTGTGTTTTCTTTCGATTAAGTGAGAAGTGGAACGTGAGAAGTAAATAACTAGTTAGACCAAACTGAGTTTTCTTACGGCTAACCGCGTTAGATTTCCAGAAATCGGCGATGGCTTATCTTGAGCAAATTCATTTGTATAAGTGCATCACTTTGGAAGGGAATCTATTACAACACAATTCAATTGCATGTCGGATGCTTCAAAAGCGGGAACAAGTGCTATTTACTGTTGCTCCTAAATTTTTTTGCGAGCAGATGAGCTGCCAAAGAACAGCATTTAATGAGAACACAATATTGTCGGCATACACCGCAAAACAACATGAGGCATAACATACTTGGGTCCGTGAATCTATTTCAGGCTTCACTGTTAAGCTGCATGCGGACAAAGTAAGCCAGCGAGAATAATTCCGCCTCTGAATTTGATCATCAGTAACACTAAGGTTGCTCCGGAAAGTAAACATAACCAACATTCGTGGACGTCCCTAACTTATTGAACAGCTTGCCTAAGCGAGCAAGAGCGACGGCGAGGGATTTCCTCTGCGCATTGTAGCGAGGACAGTCGCAGAAGATGTGCTGTAGTGTCTCCTCGCTACCACAGTTGTCACAAAACGGGTTGTCAGCCATTTGGATTCGAAAAGAGAATGACTTTGTGAAAGCCACTCTTAGCCATAAACGGCAAAGCAGAGTGGCATCATTTCGGCGTAGTCCCGTAGGTGTCTGAAGACGCAGATTGGTCGGGCAGTGGCGGTGGTGGTTGTGCAGTCTGCTTACTGTGTTATAAGTGGAGGAAGTCATTTCTTGTGCAGCCACTCGAAGTTGGCAGACCGATGACGGCAGGAACCATTCTGGAATGTCGTCCTGATAGGTCATCGCGGGTGAAGGCGACGAAGGCAGTGCTAAACTTCTTGAAGGCATCAGACCTGCACCGTCGCTTATAGACTAACGTCGTTATGATGACCGTGAAATGTGTGTGACTTTTTGTGCGTGCGTGCTTTCCTTCTCTCTCTCTCTATCTTTATATCTCCCCCATCCCTTCCCCCAGTGTAGGGTAGCATACCGGTCCTTCTAGACTGGTTAACATCCCTGCCTTTCCTTTCTCTCCTTCTCCTTCCTTCCTTGCCTAAGCGAAAGTGCCCTCCGCTCGACGAGAAGCCCGCATGACACTAAAGATAACACTCACAAATTAATGATCCGCTTATCGGGCAGCAAGAAGTCGTCGCTAGTGAACTGTTTCAAACAACCTAGCATATATTGTCAACGTCACTTTTCTTCCGACGCGCAAGTTTCTAATGCACGTCGTTGTCCGTAGCGTGTGGCCTTCTTCTTTCGGGAAAAGATGAAACGATGCGTTGCTGCCTTTGCACCGCGATGAAACGCGTTTTGGCACACAACAAAAGTCGTTGCGCATTGCTTTCTTTCCTTTTCGTGCTTATGCGTGGCATGGCAACAATTTAAGAACTATACAGCAACCTCTCAGCGCGCCGCAATGTGAGAATTTGTTTCGCTTCAAGGTTGACCCTGGATCGGCTGCATGCTTCCAGACGCACCCGCTAGGTAGCGAGCGCTCATTTTAAATCGCGATTAGTCGCCACTATGAATTAGCTTTTAGATCTTGCCCGTATAGTTCACAAGCATTACCACCATGCTTTGAATGATTCGCTAAACACGGAACGAGAAATGTGTGCTGGGGACTTCAGTGCGCATGAAATTGTCGAATTAGAAACTTACAAACTACAAAAAAGCTAATTCAGATTTGAGACGAAAAACGTTAAAAGTTTCTCCGTGATGGAATGGACGGCGCGTTGTTTCGAAATCAGGTAGTAACGGCGGTCCCGATAAAAGCATTTCCTGGACTATAGGACAGCACGCCGCTACCTGCCAACGTAGTGAACCTTTCGTGTAAGCTTAATTAGGGATGAACTTCGTATTGTATAACAAGGCCAAACTTCTTATCCTGCAACTGGTAGGTACGAGTTTCAGTTGGCTAAGTATTTGGAGGACTTTTCACGTAACATGCGCCTACGGGATTATTTTCACAATCGTCCGTCCACTTCCGATATACCAGTAATGACTTCTAACATCCGTTGTACCATTCCGGCCCAACGTGACAAATACCTGGACATGCACATTGCCGCCTTCCGACAATATATTTGATTCAAACCAAATGATTTTATAAAAAAAAATTCGGCAGATCCCACGCACTGTGGGAATCGATGTAATGCGAAGCAGCCAGCAAAGAGCTGCATACATAGCCTTGTTTGTCTTTGAGCCAAATGAAATCATTCATGCCATGGCATCTAGTCCACCATATATCGCATGTTTGCCATGCACGCATGCATGTACAATCTAGTGTACACCATGCCAATGAAACGCATATTCTGGTATATAAACGCATGAACTGTCGTTTATGTTCATCACGCACTCGTGTCATGCCATACCAATTTTGGTATATATCACGTTAACAAAACGGCCGGAAGCGCACCATGACAGTGGCATGTAAATCATGCCATACATGACATGAATATTATGGTTTTTCATGTTACCACCTGTCACTAATGTTCATCATACAGTCACATCGCGCAATACCAGTTTTGGTGTATATCAAGCTATCGAAACGGCCGCGAATGCACCATGAGCGTGGCATGTAAGTCATGACATACATGGCATGCATGTCATAGTTTTCATGTTACCACCTGTTATTCATGTTCTTCATACAGTCACATCGCGCAATACCAATTTTGGTGCATATAAATCTAGCGAAACGGCCACGAATGCGCCATGAGATGGCATGTAAATCATGTCGTACATTTCATGCATATCATGATTATCACGTTACCACCTTTCATTTACGTTCGTCATACAGTGGCGTCGCGCAATACCAATTTTGGTGTATACCAAGCTAGCGAAACGGCCGGGAATGCACAATGAGCGCGGCATGTAAATCATGACACATAACTTGCATGTCATGATTTCCATGTTACCAACTCTCATTTACGTTCTTCATGCAGTCGCGTCGCGCAATACCAATTTTGGTGTATGTCAAGAAAGCGAAACGGCATGAGTGCGTCATGAGCATGACATGTAAATCATGTCGTGCATGTCATGCATGTCATGATTTTCATGTTACCACGTCTCATTTACTTTCATACAGTCGCTTTGCGCAATACCAATTTTGGTGTACATCGAGCTAGCGAAGCGGCCGCGAATGCATCGTGAGCGTGGCAATTAAATCATGACATGCATGACATGCATGTCATGGTTTTCATCTTACCAACTGTCATTCATGTTCTTCATACAGTCACATCGCGCAATACCAATTTTGGTGTATATCAATCTAGTGAAACGGCCGCTAGCGCATCATGAGCGTGGCATGTAAATCAGGTCGTACATGACTTGCATGTCATGATTTTCATGCTACCACGTCTCACTTACGTTCGTCATACAGTCGTGTCGCGTAACACCAATTTTGGTGTATATCACGCAAGCGAAACGGACGCGAATGCACCATGAGCGTGGCATGTAAATCATGACATACATGTCATGGATGTCATGGTTTTCATGCTACCACCTGTTATTGATGTTCTTCATAAAGTCACATCACACAGTACCAATTTTGGTGTTTATCACTCTAGCGAAACGGCCGCGAGTGCGCCATGAGCGTGGCATGTAAATCATGTCATACATGACATGCATATCATGATTTTCATGTTACCACGTGTCAGTTATGTTCGTCATACAGATATGTCTCGTCATACCAGTTTTCGTATGCATCCCTTCATTTAAACGGCCGCGAGCGACCCGAGACCATGTCATGTAAATCATGCTGCACATGGCATGCGCGTCATGATTTGCATGTTAGGACCTGTCATTATGTTCGTCATGAACTCTTGCCACGCCGGGCCAATTTTGGTATATATGAAATTAACGGAACGGCCGCAAGAGCCCAAAGGCGGTGGAATGTAAATCATGCTGTTCATGACATGCATGTCATGATTTTCATAATATGACCTATCATTTATGTTCGTGATAAGGCCATGTTATGACACACCAGTTTTGGTATACATCCGATTAACGGAACGGCCAGGGAGCCCAAAGGCCGTGGAATGTAAATCATGCTGTTCATGACATGTGCGTCATGATTTTCATGATATGACCTGTCATTTATGTGCGCAATAAGGCCATGTTATGACACACCAATTTTGGTATACATCCGATTAACGAAACGGCCAGGAGAGCACAAAGTCGTAGGCGGCTAGATAGATAGATAGATAGATAGATAGATAGATAGATAGATAGATAGATAGATAGATAGATAGATAGATAGATAGATAGATAGATAGATAGATAGATAGATAGATAGATAGATAGATAGATAGATAGATAGATAGATAGATAGATAGATAGATAGATAGATAGATAGATAGATAGATACGCTCAAAGTCGCAGAAGTTCGCTAAGAAATGCTTCGCATTTAAAAAAGGAAAGCGGTCACTTCGCTGGCTAAACGCAGTGAAAGGAAGGAAGGAAGGAAGCAGAAGAAGGACGGAAAGAAGGAAGGAAGGAAGGAAAGAATGAAGGAAAGAAGGAAGGAAGGAAGGATGAGGCATGTGACCATGCGGTTGCGTGCCTCATCATTTTTCAAGCGTATAGAACTGTGCTCTATGGTAGTGTCGGCGATACCTTAACTGAGCTCCGCACCCGGTTCTGGGGGCCCAGAGCGTGACAAGCAGTGAAGCGAGTGCTCTGAAAATGTGTGATTTGTGCGCGGTTCCGAATCAAGGCTGCGAGTGCACCGGCAGCTCCACTTCCCGGTGATCGTGTGTGCTATTCGCGCCTTTTTGAAGTTACGGGAGTTGACTTTGTGGAGCCAGTGTTCGTGAAAGACTTCTCTGGCGTTAAGGTGTACGTAGCGCTGTTCACATGTGCAATAGTCAGAGCAATTCATTGAGTATGTTGTTGGACTTACCGCAAACGCTTTCGTCGTGGCATTCAAAAGATTTTGTGCAAGACAGGGAATACCGCGAATAGTATACTCGGACAACGCTACTTGATTTAAGAAAACTGCACGTGAATTAGCTTCCATGCACCAGTTGTTGAGGAAGGACGGAGTCAGCCAGTATTGCTCCACCCACAGCATAACGTAGAACTTTATTGCAGAGAGAGCTTCTCGGTAGGGTGGCTTTTGGGAGCGGTCAGTTGGTATTGTGAAGATGTGTCTTCGCAAGTCATTGAAAAAGGTGTCTGTTGACTCACAGCAAATGAACACTTTGGTGATTGAAACTGAAGCTGTTGTCAATTCCACACCAATATCTTACATTTACTTTTCCTCTAGAGAGCCAGAAATCCTGACTCCGTTTCGTTTTTTATTTGGCAGCCGTCTCTTGTCAAAACCTAAAACTTCAGACGAACGGGGGAAAACGAATACTGAGCTGCTCAGTTCGTGGGTCCACAGGCAGCTAGTAATGGAACGACTGTGGAAGCATTGGCTTCGTGAATATCTCCTTACACTCAGAAGCGTTCACTCGAGGAAAGCATAAAAAATAACAGCATAATAAAAGGGGACGTGGTGATTGTTCACGAGGACAATGCTCTCAGAGTGTTTTGGAAAACTGGTGTAGTAAGTGAATGCATTCAAAGTAAAGACGGCATAGTTCGTGCGTGTAAAGGTTAAATGTCCATGGGCTCGCAGCTGTTCATGCCCTGTGCAAAAACTTTACTCTTTAGGACTCGCCACCTCAGGACCCGGAGTGTGTTAAATATTAGAAGGACGACGATGGGACTAGCGCGTTTTGGGTGAGTGGCTCGTGTCTCGCGCTTGACTGATTTGGAACGGCCATCGATGGAGGCGTTGCAAATGTGCTCCGGGCAATAAAGTCGCCCCTTTTCCATCTTTTCCACACGAAGCTTCCTTTCTTCTACATTTCATGGTGCCCCAGCTATCTCTAGCCAGAGTTTAAACATATGCCGGCGCACTCTATGACGACGCTTCAAAGCGCACGTTGATGACTATTGCATGGAGTAAGTCACACAATTTTCTTTGTTTTCTGCTTAATTGCCTAATTAGGCATTTTAAATTAACTTTTGAAGCAACTAAACTGGGCAAAGAATTCCAATGAAAAAGTTGCCGATTGGTTTGCAAAACGTACGATTAGACAGTTGCTAACCTTCTATCTTTTGAGTATTAATATTTTTCTGCTTACTACAGATGCCCGCGAAATCAAAAATAAAAAATAATCCGCGGGACATGCTCATTTGCGCGCCCATGCGCGCCGTGATTCCAGTGCTCCCTAAAGCCCTAACCACACGTACGCATTACAAGGCGTCAGCGAGTGGCGTGCTTTCTCCCTATGCGCGCCCTCTACCTATGGAGAGATAAGGCGCGCAGCTTCGTGTAGCCGTGCGCCCTCTCCCTCCAAAGGGAGAGGGCGCGGCGCTGAGTCTACACGCCACGCGCTGACGCGTTGTAACGCGTACGTGTGTTTAGAGCATAACGTTCCGCATGCAAACGACCATAGCATTCGGCCGGGTGTGCTGCCTTGGCAGGACAGCGACGGTTGTAGTGGCTGTTCGACAACGCACGTTTTGCTAGTGGCAACACAAGCGATAACGACTCCGTCTGCTTATCGCTGTCATGAACTGTCGCGAGGGAAGCATATCGTTTGTACGCGAAACGTTAGGGAGCACTGCAATCACGGCGCGCACAGGCGCGCAAGCGGTAACGTCACGTGGCATTTTTTTGTACTTCGCGGGCATCCGTAGTAAGAAAAAGAACACTAATACATAATCGATATAAAATTAGAAACTGTCTAATCGAACGTTTTACAAACGGATCTACAACTTCCTCATTGTAATTTTTTTACCAGCTTCATTGCTTCAAAAGTTAGTCAATCAAACATGCCCCATTAGGCAAGTAAGTGGCAAACAAAAAAGTTGTGTGACTTACTCCATGCAATGGTCAGCAACATGCATTTGGTCGCGTCGTCGTAGAGTGCGTCGGCATATTTTTAAACTCTGGCTAGAGATAGCTGGGGCACCCTATATATTTCACATCGTGTATGCCCATATCTAAAAATCTATGCTTAATGTGGCTTCCACATCCACAACATGTAACACCAGCCTGCCAAACGTTCGTTTTTTTTAGAAAAAACTATAATGTTTATTGTATGCTGTCATACAGAAAGTTACACATAAATCGGAAAAAGATAGACATGAGTAATAATCAGGCTTTCTAAGATACAACACAATTCACATGTTATGTGTACTACTGTTTTACAACAAACATGAGCTGATCAACGCTAACAATAAGGGTGCCTGAGACTCGGAAACGATTTGTTGGGCAAAAAAAAAATGCAATTTGGAAGAATGAAAATTGAAGTTTTTTTACCTTGCAAAACGCGGATAAGGCAAACGTTAATGAAGGCGGTACAAAAATTCTAATTGTAATAGGGTCACTGAAGCCCAATATTTTTTTTTCACATAGCACTATATTAGCAGACCGCTGTGAAAAGTAGATGCGATGCTTGAGTACTGAATATTTTTGAGAGAACAAAACAACATTCCTCATAATAAACTTTGCTTCAGAATACGTTTGGACGAATAGATTTGTTTCACTGTGTATAACTTTTATGAGTGGATTGATCCCCTGAACTGAAATCTTTGCACCAGCATTTTCAACCATAAAACACTCAATGTTTTTTCTAACATGAAGGCGCTGCGAAAGTTAGAAGACCACTTCGAATGTGACGATTTTTTATAGTAAAACCACAGCTTTACGTTACCGCTGCTCTTGATAAAGAGAAAATGACTCTGATAATGTTATGAAAACGAACTGCTGAAATCGAGGTTTTGACGGAAGCCGGCCTGGTCGGGAAGTAACAATATAAAAAGTAAAAGAGGAACGCCAACCACAAAATCCGGCAGATCCCACGCACTGTGGGAATCGATGTAATGCGAAGCAGCCAGCAAACAGCTGCATACAACGCCTTGTTTGTCTTTGAGGCAAATGAAGTCAATCATATCATGGCATCTAGTCCACTATATACCACATATAGTGGACTATCGCTAGAGTATCGCATACTGTGAAACCCCGGTGATACGAATCTCACGGGACCACCAAAAATATTCGTACCATCCGAAATTCGTATCACCAGAAAGCATGGAAAATTAGCATGCGACAAAAGAAAGCTGGCGTACATTTTCATTTATTCTTTTTCAGGGGCGCGCAGCAACGTCAGAAAGAACCCTGAATGATTGTCAGTTAAGTTTTTAGATGTCGGCAATCATACCAGCATTCGTAAATATATGGGCCGTACGCGCGTATTTAATGAACCAGGTGCGTTGTGACCCGCGACAGCAGTAGCCCCTTCCAAATTTTAGCATGCTTTTTTAAATGACACCGAAGTACTGCAGCGAAAGTAACGAAAAAAGTGCTTTGACGAGATAGATCAAGGCCACAAAATTACAGAACCACGGTCCTGTGTTATAATTTTGTTATCGCGGAGGTGTTGGGGATGTTTTTTGGGAGATTTACGGCCGTGCTAGCACAAGTGCGACCTCAACGGTCGCGCAAGTTGACGTTGTGAGGCCCGACTCCTTCGCCAAGACCGTCCTCGCCTTCTTTCGGTCCTCGTCCACCTTTCATAGAATGTCTGATGCACGAGGCAGGCACGTCAAAACACAGTAACAACAACAGCAGCCCGCGTCGACAAGTTAGAAAAAAAAAAGCGTGGCGCTAATGTCCTCTGTAATCTAAACGCGAACGCACACGGAAGCACATAGCCTCAAAGATTCGCGCACACCTTCCTGGAGGCCGTGACGCGTCTCTGAAGGTTTATTCTGACCGTAAGAAACGTGTGTTTCTTACACCGTGATTCTGACGATTTGGCGGTGCAGCGCGCATGTCCACGCTTGCGTTCCCGCGCTCGCACGTGCATGGCGCGTCTTCCGCGACAGCGCGGACAGCACCTCATCGTACCTGGGTGGTAGCGTACGTTCGTATCAAACGTCGCGGGTGAAAATCGGTTCGCAACAACCGTACTCCATTACATTGCAAGCCAATGGGCCTTGGCCGGGACCAACGAAAAATTCGTATCACCCCGAAATTCGTATGAGCCGTGATCGTATCACCGAGGTTTCACTGTATATTGTACATGCATGCGTGCATGTACAGTATGGTATATATCATACTAATGAAACGTATATTCTGGTACATACAACGCATGACCTGTTGTTTATGTTGGTCACGCACTCATGTCATGCCATACCAATTTTGGTACATATCCAGTTAATGAAACAGCCAGAAGTGCACCAAGACAGTGTCATGTAAATCATGTCGTACCTGACATGCATGTCATGATTTGCATGTTAGGACCTGTCGTTTATTTCATCATGCAGGCACGTCGCGGAGTACCAACTTTGCTGCATATCAAGCTAGCGAAACGGCCGCGAGCGCACCATGAGCATGGCATGTAAGTCACGCCGTACATGACATGCATGTTATGATTTTCATGTTACCAGCTGTCATTGATGTTCGTCGTTCAATCACGTCACGCAATACCAGTTTTGGTGCATACCAAGCTAGCGAAAAGGCCGCGAGCGCACCATGAGCATGGCGTGTAAGTCATGCCGTATATGACATGCATATTGCGATTTTCATGTTACCACCTGTCATTTATGTTCGTATTACAGTCGCGTCGCAAAATACCACTTTTGGTGTATATCAAGCTAGCGAACCCGCCGCGACCGCGCCATGAGTGTGGCATGTCAATCATGCCCTACATGACATGCATGTCATGATTGTCATGTTACCACCTGTCATTTAGTTCGTCGTACAGACACGTCCCGCAAAACCAATTTTGGTGTATATCAAGCTAGCGAGACGGCCTTGACCGTGCCATGAGCGTGGCATGTAAATCGTGCCCTACATGGCATGTACATACGTCATGATTTTCATGTTACCGCCTGTCATTTATGTTCGTCTTTCTGTCAACTCAGGCAATACCACTGTTGGTGTATATCAAGCTGGCGAAGCGGACGCGACCGCACCATGAGCGTGGCATGTAAATCATGCCCTACGTGACATGTATATCACAATTGTTATGTTACCACCTGCCATTTATGCTCGTCGTAGAGACACGTCTGGCAAAACCACGTTTGATCTATATCAAGCTAGCAAAACGGCTGCGAGCGCACCATGAACGTGGCATGTAAATCATACCGTAGATGATATGCATGTCATGATTTTCATGTTGCCACCTGTTATTTATGTTCGTCATACAGAAATGCTTTGTCACACCGATTTTGGTATACAGTTGAACCCCTCAATAACGAAAGCCCTCAGGAACGAAATTCTTGCGGCACCGAAAAAATCTGGCTTCCCCGGCGAACGTCCATAGAGTTCAATGCATTTGCCCCTCTCGACAGCGAAGCGATTTTAAAAAGCACTCCCGCAATAACGAAAGCTTTAAGTAGTGATCCGCAACATTTTTTTTTTTTTTCAATCCATGAGCTATTTGGCAAGTCGGCACATTCGACAAGTCGGCACATGCGTTTCCGCCAACAAGCATCGGTGCGACCATTGCTATTTACATTCGTTCGGATGATGATGATAGCAACAAGACTTTTTTTGTTTCTGAGAACAGTTTTTTGCTAACGCCTCTGTTCGCCAAAAAGCTGTTCTCAGCGTCGGCACATGACGTCAGCAAATGGCGTTTCAAGTGACGACGCCCACGAAAGTGACGTCATGCCGACAGACATCCTGTAGACTGCCTAACTGCTTGCTGTTTCGAGTCTCTTCGTGTGCATACCGAAACCTCCCGCGCTTTGCTTACGTACCGTGTTGTTTGGCCTTTCGGAAAGATGACTCCTCCTATTAATACGCGTAAATTTTAGACGCTTTGTGAGAAATCTAGGATCATCGCTAAAGCTGTGAAAGACAGAAAAAAGGCGGACAATGCAGCCAGTGAAGCTCGTTTTCTACAATTCTCAAATCGACAGACAGAGTAATTTTGGTTGCTCGAAGTAATTGGTGCGCGTATTTTGCTTTTTTTCGCGACAACGAAATTCTCACGAGAACGAAGAAAAGTCGCTTCCCCGGCGACTTCGTTATTGAGGGGTTCGACTGCATATCCATTTAATTAAACAGCCGCGAGTGCCCCGAAACCATGGCATTTAAATCATGCTGTGCATGACATGCGTTACATGATTTACACGTTACGGCCGAAGGAAAGAAGATGACTTTTAAGGGTTCGTTCTTTTTTTTTTGTTAGACACAATATTAATGTGGACTAATAATGTCAGTTATGTTATTTGCAGTACTTAGGATATAAATGTGACGAAAGTTAAGTGGACGAAAAGGTAACTTGCCGCCGGCAGGAACCGAGCCTGCGACCTTCGAATAACGCGTCCGATGCTCTACCACTGAGCTACGGCGGCGGTCATCCTCCCATCCACTTTATGGGGTATATGTATATGTGCATTTTAACCTGGAGTGTTAGTCAGCGCCGATCGCAGCCATGGTGGCGAGTGTCGAACACTCTTTTCCTGCCTCATGATCTCGGAGGCCATGCCTGCCTGTTGGCGTCACGTAGCAAGCGAACTTTTTACGAGCTGGCAGCTGACCAATAATTCCTTGCATACTACCTGTAGGCATCAAGTCTGCCAGAACGAGATGTGGGGATAGAGAAATCAAAAGCTGCAAAGAGGACACTTCGATAGATCCCAGCTAGTGACAAACACCGCGGCTTCGCTGCAGGTTAACCATCTGCACGGAGTGCTTGGGCGCTGACTTTTTTTTTTTTTTTTGCCATTGGCCTTCTCCGCCAACTCGCAGGACTCAGAATAAAGTTATCTACTTCCTTCCTTGTTAGAGTGAGTTAGATCAGACAGTATAGCGTGCGTCTTCCACGAGTCGTGACCGAAACTTCCCGTTGTCTACTGCTGTTTGCGCGATGCCAACGACTATACCTCGCGATTAAGTATTTCTGTCTCTGCCAAAAGTGGTCAGAGATTTGTTGTCTGGAAGTTTGACGATAATAAGCTTGACATGCTTACGTCGGTGCTGCTAGCCGCAATACTGATTTCGCAGAAACGCTGACGCTCGGCGCGCGGACCAGTGAACCCGCCCAGCGTTGGCTCCCCGATATCTGTTTGTCGCTTTGCGATGCTCAACGTCGACTGTCAGGTGAGAACAAGGCTATAATGCTCATTTCATATAACGGGGCCCTGCAACAGTTTTCGACAGTAGTCAGAAAACGCTCTTTCAAAACTCCCTGAAATTTTTGCACTTCCGATATATATATATACATACATGTTACGGACACATACAAAAAACACACACGAACGCACATAATGTGAAACCGCGCTATAGAATCGCCAGATGGATGAAGAATGCCAAACACGTGACTAGAACTTATATAGAAGGGATAGCGCGGTTGTCCTGAGGTAAACTCCTAGATAGGGCCGGTCACTTCCGCCATATGCTTTGCTACATAGTATGTCATCTCTATATCTACCGACGCTTCTGGCGCTTCTGGCACCTCGCCACGGGCTGTAAACATGGAATGTGCATTTTGTGAAAATAATTCCTCGCATGCCGATGTCCGGTAGTGGGATATACCGCACGCAGCCAAGCACCTCGTACCGCCTTGTTCACAAATAAACAGTTCGCGTTTAGCGACTGTGTGACTCTAGGGTTCGATACGCGCTCGATCTGCAGGAGCAGTGTTCCCCATTGATGCCGACGAGTGGACATTGCGGAGAACGGTATCGAAGTCAACCCGCATCGGCGACGCGCGGCAATCTTAAAACAAGCAGAAAAATGGGCGAGAGAGCCGGGTACAGCGAGAGTGCATACTACATTGAGCACACACTCTAAAGTGCAGCTCGTACGGCACGGGCTGCGTACGCCACTTGCGCGCGGGTGGTGCAATTCGTTGCCGCAGCTTGTAAAAGAGAACCTCGGTCACGCGATTCCGAGGCGGCAGGGGAGGTCACGCGTAGCTTAAAGTATATCTGCAGCCACATTCTGATAAAGAAGTGCACACGATAAACTGGCCACGAAGTCGACGCCCGGCACTTCGTGGACGCGATTCTGCCCAACAGAGTGGCAACCTGACCGTGGGCTGCCGCCTCGCAAACACCGATGGGTGGGCGCGCACAATGCACGATAAGGCGAACGTGGAATCGCGGAGAACGCGCTCGAAAAGCTCGCGCACGTAGGCCCTTGTTTCCCTTGATTACCACAGCTTTTTCTTTACGTACATTTTCTTTATCCTAGTTCTTTTTTATTTATTTCTTCCTTTGTTCGGTTACACCTGAGCGACGGCATTGTGGCGGCCACTACTAAGCGCATTCTAACGCGCAACACCGAGTGATATGAATGATAAAAAAAAAACTGCCAAGGAGAACACTCATTTACGCCAAGGTGAGCATTCGACAGAATTAAGAGGGAACGTTACCTCGGGCGCAAGCTCCTATGTGAACGCGTGGGAAAAGAGCAGTCGCTTTTGTCAACAACTGCAACGACGAATTTGATGACGTTTGCTACATTTAAGAAAAATAATAAAGCGGAGTAACTGTAGCTAACGGAATCTTTATTTAGGGCGTTGATGCTTTTAAAAGAAGACGGTGAGAGACTCCGCATTATTTTTTTTTAAAGGGGCCCTGCAATACTTTTTCAGCACGGTCATGAAACGCTGCCGATCGGTAGTTGAGGCTCTTGAGAACATGTGAGCCAAACTTTATAGAGCAGCACGTGGCCTGGAATCTACAGTTAATTATCGAAGTCAGCTAGAAATCGCTCCCTCTTCTCTCGACAAATGATTCCATAAGCCAAAATGACCGCACCATAAACCCAAAGTCCATGGCCATTGGCTGATTTGAGCATCGTGAGCTCCACAGTTACCGCGGCCACCGCGGGATGCCGCGACGTGCCCCCGCGCGCTCGCACTGAAGGTAAGCCGCGCGTTGGAAGAAAAAAGAGAAAGTGCTCAAGGTCATGACGCGCACTGACGAACGGACTTGACTGCTTGCCTCCTTGTCACCCCCCCGTGTAGCTTTCAGCGCCGAGAGAGAAAGCGCGAAAAATCCCTGTAACTCCGCTCGTACTTGACGGATTCTAAAGCTTTTCGCGGCAGTCGATTCGTGAGGCAATAAACTCCTTTAATGAAGCCATTCGATGATTACTTGGAAAGCTGTTGCAGGGCCCCTCTAAGGCGCGCCTAAATCTAAATACCAGGCCCGTAGCCAGGGGGGGGGGGGAGGGGGGCGGCCCCCTCCCGAAATTTTTATGATACATGGTGTTTTACCAACAATAAATAATGAAAATTGGCATTTTTCCCAAATAGTCAAGGCTTTCAGCAAGTGCCCCCCCCCGAAAAAAATTCCTGGCTACGGGCCTTCTAAATACGCAAACATTTTTCTTTCCTTTCTTTTTGCGTATCGTTCCTATCAACATGCAGCTGCCACGGCAGGAATCCAACCCGCGTCTTCGAGTTTGGCAGCGTAACGCATCGCCAGCTGAACCGCAGCGGGTTGATTGAGAAGTATGCGCACTATGTCCACTTCACTGCGTCTGTCTTTTGTTCGCGCTGAAATTTCCCCGGTGACGCTATGGGTTTCACATTTTTTTCGTGCACTTGGGGTATACCTTCTATGAAGTAGTAACCAACAAAACTTACACCAGGTCGACTTTCCGTTTATTATTGAATGCGATTCTCTGTTGTAAATAAGCAATTAGCTACTTTGTGGAAGATACGTGTGGAAGTTTTTGACGTCACCTGGTACAGGTGCTGGAATTTCAGACGGCATCGACACCCGTCTCTCCGTTCAACATCGTTTGCAAACATTTACGTGAAGTCCTGTTTGGTATTACAGAAGTGTAACATGCGAGCTCGTAAGCTAAATTAATAAAGCCCATTAATGCTCCTTTAAGGTTTGGTTGGTTTATGGAGTTTAACGTCCCACAGCGACTCGGGCTATGAGAGACGCCGGCTCCTGTGGGTTAACATTTGCGACATGCCTATTGAGTATTTCTGGTTTGATAATTACGATGCCGTAAAAAGGCCTTCCAGGCTGCTGTCGATATGACGCAGCAATTTACTTCCATATCTACCGCGGTGATCAGCAGCGGCACCGGCCGACATCTTCTGTGATAAGTTAGCGTGTACATTTGAAAGAACAGCCTAACAGCTAGGAAGCTTAGAAAGAAAGTGTACGTGTATTTTCCAGAATGAAAGCTTCGCAGTTGAAGAATTTATCCATGGATCAAACCCCGGACCAACGCTTTACCGGAATAGTCGCTCTATACACGTCAGACAAGTGTATTAATCTAGCAGACTGCATACACAGCACGAGGCCAAAGTAACTGGCTCTTCAACTCGTAATTTAGGGAGAAATAGAATACGGCAAGTGACACTGCGGAATCAGCAAGGTAGAGGAAGATAGATCTATCTATCTATCTATCTATCTATCTATCTATCTATCTATCTATCTATCTATCTATCTATCTATCTATCTATCTATCTATCTATCTATCTATCTATCTATCTATCTATCTATCTATCTATCTATCTATCTATCTATCTATCTAATGTCAAACCAAAATTCCTAATATATGAAAACACATAACAAACTCCGTTAAACTTGAATTTCGCTGCTGATAGACAGCCTGACCGGCTTGTTTATATGACAGCTTTCTCTCTCTCTTGACAGAGAGAGAGAGAACATGGACGAGACAACAACCTTAACAAAGTGTGTAGGTGGGTAACTTGGTTGCCCTCTCTTGTTTCATTGCCTTCTTGCAGATGAAATTGCTACCAACATTGTTGATCTCCAGCACATGTGGGGCTGTCATAGTCGTATTCTCCGCCCTTATCATAAACCGTACTTCCGTCATTTCGCCGACAAGGCGTGGACGCCCCCCCCCCCCTCGTAATATCTTCTGCGACTGTGTCCTATGGCTTGGTGGGGTGCGCTGTCGGCTATTTGTAAAAGAGCAGGAGTTCGCAGCATTTCTCGGGCGTTTCTTGCCCATCGCAGCTGCACGCGTTATCCGTGGCCATAATCTTATCGTTTCGTGACGCACCCTTGTCGTTGCGAGAAATTGTGACGGTTGTTGGCGGTCTCAACCTTCCACACACACACACACACACACACACACACACACACACACACACACACGTATATATATATATATATATATATATATATATATATATATATATATATATATATATATATATATATATATGTCACCAGCTGCCTTGAAAACCAGTCAGTGTCTCAGTGATTCCTGATGGTAGATGCGAATATTTCGGTCGGAAAGGAACAGTAAAGGGAGAAAAGATTAAAAACTGGTTACCATATATACTGCGGTGTTTAGGTGATAAGCATTCTAAATCTGTAAATGCTCAGAGCGAAGCATCACGTTTCCGTAAACAAGAACTCACGCTGAAAGCTCTCTAATGCGTCAACGTTTATCTCAAACAAACACGAGATAAGGACCGAATCACGAGGACAACGCGAGACGCACAACACATGCAGCTGTAACAAACTATACTGAAAGCGCAAACACGAAGGGGCAGCAAGTGGCATTGTCTTCCGCATATATACATGCCGCATGCGCTGTTTCGAGATATAGTGCGAGGGGACCTGTTTTCCCGTTTTTGCTTTTCGTTCTGTTTCTCTCAGTTCCCGGCGATTGTTTGGACAAACAATCGTTGCAGAGAAAATGCGTATGTAATATGCGCACATAGAAATCGCCGCCTAAGCACTCCGTTTATAAATAAGGTTACACAGGAGAGGTGAAACATGCGGCCCCGGTGTTTTTTACGAGCTGGGATCTATCGAAGTGCCTTCTGTTGAAGCTTTTGATTTCCCTATTATCACATTTAATAGATACGTGCTTCAAACTTTGCATTTGGCGACGTTAACGTAAATGGTATTAAGAACATCTAAAGAATTTTATGGGTAGCCATTCATGCTGCGGAGTGTATCATCCCTATAGCTATGCTGTCAAAACCTGAAGAGAAACTATAGTGCAATGGCGGAGACCCTCCGAGGTAGCGTTTATTAGCATTGCTTCTTCATTATAGTTTTCTTGCGCACTCACGGACCCCCACGTTTTCCCACCTCCTAGCCATACACAGCCTTGCTGTAAAAGTACTGCTGCATCCCTACACCTCCCGTCATTACATAAATTCGCGTCGGCACAGGCCACGTAGCGCGACCTCTTTCTCAATCAAACCGGCGCGTGGCATTCCGGTTGGCACGCAATGATGCGGTCCGCTTCGTTCGTGGCGCGCACAGTGGCGCTTCCTCTCCATTGTGAGCTGCATTCAGCCGCGCTTCCGACGCCGACGACTGTGACGCGCGCGTTACTCTTGACGCGCGAAAGTGACACAAAGCAGGCGCGAAAACAACGCGCTGAACGGTGCCTTTTGAGCTGCCACCATTGTGGCACACAAACATCGTGACAGCTTGGAAACGACCCAGACGAAACGCGCGTTTGTTCTCCGAAATCGTCGGCGCACGGACGTGTTGAACGAGCGTCCGCGTCGCGCTCGACCTGCGAAATAATGGGCCAATCTCGGAAGGCGCGCGCTCGTCTTGGCCGAATGCGGCGCAATTCGCCGAGGAGTCGGCCGTGTGCATCCGTTTAATGCGCTCTACCGATTCTTTCGAGGTCGCCGTTTCGCAAGCTCGCGGCCCCGGCTGCCACACGCAGGAATGATTGATTGGACCGATGAGATTTGATGCACCGTTTATACGAAAAAAAAGGCACGCTGCTCTGCCGTCTCGACAGCATATTCGAGGAAAACTGTAGCCGAAGATGAAAGTCGTTTTGACGGTGAAAACGATCGTATGAGAGGTAATGAACCTGTGAGAGTTACCACATCTCGTTGTGGGAGTAGCAGACAACCTGCACTCACGCATGCAGTTACAAGCGCGATCGCATGGTCGCAGTCAAAAGGCAAAACCAACACTCCTCTTTAGGCAATTCGGGCAATTGCCCGAGCACCAGCGTGCACCAACATCAGACCTCACACTGCCATACGTACAGCAGGTGGGCCTCTCAAAAGGCGCCGATATATAGTTTGATAGTATGACTGATGGCGTCTGGCGTCATCAATCAATAAGGCTAAGATCCGCTAATGTCTTAGCGGGTCTTAGCCTTATTTCGAAGAGGGCGCACGCAAAGTGTAATCCGAGCACTCAAATTCACAATAATGTAAATTGCTGTTTTGGTTTCTGGGTTTTACAATACGATGTCCGTAAACCTGTTAGTTATAGTTGCGCATGTGTAGAGAGCATATTTTTCAGAATTCCGAACATATTTCTCAAAGGTTTTTAGTCAATTGGGGATGCTATGAGAATTGTCTTCATTTTTCTGCAATTTCAATCTTCTACTTTGTTCAATAATGAACGCTCATCAATATAAGAAAGGCGTTTGGCTCTGTCAGCCACCTATCTGTGTTGTAGGAGCTTGCCTTACTTGGGGCACAAGGCCGTAGTCTAACACGGATCGCCAACTTTCTGCGCGATCGGCAGGCCTGCATTTCTACCAGTGATGGTGAAAGCGATTTATACAACGTGAACAGAGGTGTACCTCAGGGAAGCGTTCTAAGCCCGCTTCTTTTCAGGCTGAGATGGCAGGGCTTCCAGAGGTGCTGCGCGATTTCTTGAACATATCTGTGTCTGCAGACGACATAGGCATATGGACGTCTCACAGATCTCTCGAAATCATCGAGCATCGGCTTCACCAAGGACTAAATGTAGTAAGCGATTACCTCAATGAGCGAAGCATGCAGACTTCTCACGCCAAGTCAGTGGTTGTGCCGTTCGCGAGGAGAAAGTGAAGAGGGTGAAACTTTTTGTGGACGGCCGGAGAATTAAAATCGCATGTGAGCATCGCTGCTTTTGTGTTACTTTACACCGCCAGATCAGACGGCCTACCATATATCTGATCTCAAAAACCAAATTAACAGCTGCGTAAATGTTCTCCGTCTCATCGCGGAAACAAAGTGGGAGATCGGCGTCGCTACTCCACGTCCATTGCTCTCATTTCATTTATTAATACTGTCAGCCCTGTTGTAGGGCTATTACAGGAGTGGAAGGTACAACGTAAACATTCTCGCAATGTACTCTTTGCCGAATGTACTCTCTTTCGACAGAAGATTGCCTAATCTGCGCCAGCACAACATATTCCAGACATTACTACACCGACTTGAGATGCTGCAAGCGCGCAACCTGCACGGATGTCCGGGGGTTCCACAAATAACACCAGGTTCCCTGACAGTAGCAGAGGCACGGGAACCAAACTTTATTATCATTCGGAATGTGGATACCTGTAGACACATTTTTCGTCCAGTCCCGCAGGACCCCTCACACCCACTCGTTTTAAGAATTGAGAGCTGTCCCGGAACGTAATACAGTGTGTTTACCAAGAGTACATTCCACAGCTTCCTATTCGACACATTGGCAATTGGAGTCGCCATGGGGGCTCATTGGTTACAGCGACTGGCTGCTGACCCGGAAGATGCGGGTTCGATCGCGGCCGCGGCGATCACGTTTTGGTGGAGGCGAATGGTAAAGGGTCGTGTGCTGTACGACGTCAGTGCACGTTATAGGACCCCAGGGGGTCGAAATTATCCGGAGCCCTCCACTACGGCGTCTCTCATAGCCTGAGTCGCTTTCAAACGTTAAACCCGATAAACCAACCAACTTTGACTAACGGGTTTGAACTACCCACCCTGACTCCTGGAGCCCGTGGCTTCTGGCCCCTGGAGTGGAACTACTAAAGCATCAATAGAAGGCCTTTGCAGTAAACATGATGTACCAGCCAATGCAGCACTGCAGTTGACTTCAGATCATCTATTTGAGAGGCACCAAGGCTACATTCACGTGTTCACTTATGGCTGTGTCACCGAAGAGACTTCGATATCAGCATATGTCATTCCTAAGTTGCATGAAGAATATGAGCGTCGGCTGGATCATCTTTCCTCTTCAACAACATCGGAGCTTGTAGCCATTTTACTAGCAATAAGCAGCTGCATTACATTGTCAAAGACGCCAAGAAAGTCGGCTCTCATCACTGATTCCCTGGCGGCTCTTACGTGTATTGAAAATGCCACTTCAGGAAATATAGATGTACGAGTAGCATACGCTATCTTCAGAGAACTTTCCCAAGCAACAAGGTCAAAATGTCACGTGGTATTCCAGTGGGTTCCAAGCCACTGCGAAATCAAAGGAAATGAAATGGGAGATCAGTTGACAAACGTTGCTCATGATTATTCCTAAACCCGTCTTATTCCCGTGTCACAATACGATATAAGCCGTATCTTACGAGGACTGAAACGGGAACTGTGTTTGTCAAACTGGTTCACAGATAGCACAAAAAAAAAAGAATCCTATAGGCAGTTGACCCCAATCTTGAGTACCAACTATCCTCAGCTTCCACGACGCACCAACATCCTCATGCCCGAGCGCTTACCCACCGGGCTCCTCACCCTGGCTCTTATGACTCGGAGGCCAATACGCCGCTGCTGCGGTTCAAAGAAATTCTCGCGTATTATCGCGACACTCACCGCCTTTTCCCGGCTCCTGCAAAGGGGCTGAGTAAGGCGGATGAGCGAACTCTAAGGCGCCTGCAGACAGGTACTCTACTCTGTCCTGCAATATTAAAACACTATGATCCGAACACGGATGGGCGGTGCCCACACTGTGGGGAGACCTGTGATATCTTCCACATGGTGTGGGCATGTACTAAAAATCCCCACCTGCCCCCTACCCCTTCACGAGAGGCATGGGAGACTGCCCTCCTCAACTGCTCCTCACTGGAGTCGCAACGGGCTCTGGTGCGACGGGCGCGAGACGGGGCATGCGGTGTCCCGGACTAGGGACGCCGACCATGTAGCGAGGTCATGCTTTGGCCCCCAAACTCTCTTTCTTTTTTTCTTTTATAATAAATGTTTTTCATCATCATCATCATCATCATCTACGACTCGGAACTGCTTACACAAAACACTTTTTTTCCTCATTCAGCGTGCGCCATCAACAGTACTCCTCGAACGACATCTACACGCTCTTCAAACGATTGGCGACTGCATCATCTCGAAGCGCACTGCAATTTATCGATACCTTTGGGCCTGTCCTCGCAAGCCTTCATTAGCAACATGGATTCCAGTCCATATTTTCCACGGCAATGGCAGAGGATCCGGACTCTGAAATAGTTGTCTGTTGTGACCGTCTATGCATGCACGATGAACGCTGTTACGTGTTGTGTACGGTCTTATCGCTTGTTATACTTGAACTTATACCTGAGAGCGCATCATGGGAAAGAAGAAATGGCCGACCCGGCCAACAAAAAAGGACAAGCACTCTGTTCTTTCGTGTTGGCCGGCTCGGCCATTTCTTCTTTGCCGTGATGCGCTGTGCCAGTTCGTGTACGACAAACCAACTCGCCCAATCTTCAACAATATCACTTGTTAGCTCTTTCAATATTCCTTTGTTTTTCCGCCCCGCTTCCCTCATCCCCAGTGTAGGATAGCAAACAAGGTGCAACTTGGTTAACCTCCCTGGCTTTCCTTCGCCTTTCACTCTCTCCCTCTCTGCGTGTAAAGCCACAGGTGTGCCCATATCAAATGGGAGCAGTGCATATACTTTCAAAGACTAAACAGTTCAAAAGCGGGGTATTCAAATATAATATTAAGCCACTTTAGACTACACATATGCAGCTTTTCTGGACACCAGCGGCCTAGTTCGCGTGAACGACACCACGTGGCGTATCGACCTTAAAGAATTCAAAAGTCCCGCCATGACGTATGCAGTGACGCGGCACTAAATAAAAGAGAACCAAAAGAAACAGTACACACGCACCGAGACTGTCGCTTCACCTCAGTGCGCAGAAAAGAGAGCGCTGTGTGTCGGCGTTATCTCGACGGCGACGACTGGCAATGAATCGGCAGTTTTTCTAGACGTGCCACGCCAAATGTCTGGCCGTCATAGACGCGCCCGCGATGCATCAAGAGAATCGTGCTTTTATTTGTTTGTTTAGTTTCTTGCGCTGCCGTACCGGTGGGATATTGAAGCAGCATGCTGCTTTCCGAGTTTCTTTTTTCAGCTAGCGGGAACCATTATGTTTGGGTACGAACAGAATATTGTGGTTGCATAATAACCAAATTTCCTTTGGTGTACCACTTGGGTGATGCTTGTTTGCTCCTTGCGTTACCTCAAATTAGAACTGGATAAGTTTGAGAACGCTAGGAATGAGAGTAAAAAAAAGGAAGTTAAAGATAGTTTTTATTTGTTTTCATTTAGTTCTTATTGAAATGTGGCTGCCACCGCAAGCTTGGCGCCGTCAAAGCGGGTGTGCAAAAATGATACAGTCGTTGGAAGATGATCTTGTACACCGGAAAATGTGAACTTGGTTAGTTTTTTTGTTAAGAATGAGCGTATAGTAGAACGTATACGACTGACGTGTTGTGTAATAATCTCTAGATCTGCCGTCCATCCCGCTAAAAAAGGCAATTATCTATCATAATTGCATTTCTTCTTTTTCTTTTTTTTCCCCCTTTTTTTCTCACGGTCGACTGACTCATATGCTCGAGGTGATTGTCTTGAATACTGTTGGCGCAGATACACCAATAGGTTACTCTAATGGGCTGGAAGTTCTCCTGAAGCTCTCTTTTCATGTTCTGTAGGCGCAGTCTCTTTCAACTTTGCACTACAGCAAGCACAAAGTCGATCATGAATCACCTACTGGCCCAATCGTCCACTTTGATCAGCACAAAGAAATTCAGAAGAGCGAATTTTGGCGTTTTTGCGCTGACAACAACGATTGTTAATGCAACATAATATAGTAACTATTCCTACAATCTCTCAAAATCACTTCTTTATTCTGTATCACTCCTGATGTAGAATACAAAATGCAATTGACTTGCTCAACAACGGGTCACAAGACACATCAGAGAAAAGCGAACCCTTTAATTTCCCCTTCTTTCGTTCACCCAGCATATGAAAATTTCTTCAGTTGTGAGTGGAGCTCCTTCTGTTGCCAGGAAGATGTGTAGGCGTTCCAAAGGAAATCTTAAGCCTTTCTTTCCAGGAGGTTCCCTTAAGAGAACAATGGTGTTTATGCGCACAGGAATTTTGATTAGTAGTTTTTCGCTCGTAGCAATGACTGAAAAATGCCAGTCTTCAGCCAGATAAAGCCTAGTGAAAGCTGCTTTATCCCTTAATATCTACTGCTTTTCAAGCAGTAGTCTTCTTCCTCTGAAAGCCCAACGGAAAATGACCCATGTCGAATAGAATGATTACAGCTCCGCTCGAGGGTCTTCAAAACCGGAGCTTTTTTTTTGTACCTCATGATGCAAAATATCAGCCGCGTATTGAATCCTGGAATCTTCTGGCTTGATAGGAATGTCAAAGCTGCGAAGACATTCCTGGTTGGGATTCTTTTTTGGCTCAAACGTGTAGGCCCACCTTGAAAGTCCCTTCCACTGTATCGGGTAGCCTTGCCTCTGTTATAGAAAGGGGAAGCATAGTAAAATAGACTATAAGAAATTAATAATTCAATCGGAAATTTTACTGCAACATAAAAGTTGCCATAGAAATACGCGCCAAAGGGACTAAGAAAAATTAATAATGTTTCAGAGGACTCGATAACTGGCATGTAGCTTCGACTTTTTTAATAGGGATATCTGCACGCAGGTGTGAAGCCTGGTTAATGCGCATCGATAGCACAGTGCTACCATAGATGCAAGCATTTTAGAAAACACCCTGTAGACATGGTATTCCTTCTCAGCTTTGTCTGAGTGGAAATAGCTAACAGAATTTTTCCTGTCAATCAGGTAACATGTTATTTTTTTTCTTAGATTAAGTTATTTAAACACGCGTGTGCTGTACAGCGCAGAGCCACCATTTAAGGCAGATTTTGTAGTGACACAGAAATTACCTCCTTGATAGTGAGAAAGTTTAAATATATACGCACAATAACCCTCTCAATGTTTACTTATGGACAAATATTTGTGAACGTAGATTTTGAGGTGAGCGTGAGTGAGGTCGTTTTAGAATAAATGCTTACTCTATGACTATATACATTCGCGACGTGCTTTCTTAAACGCACAAGACTCTGGTGGGAGACTAATGGCTGTGAATTGCAGTGACATAAACGAGCTTTTTTTTTTTTCGCCATATCATTAGTACTTGTATTTTTAAATTGCGGTTTGAAAGTCACGACAACGGCATGTCGCGTTGCCTGACGGCCAAGCCTTTATAGTGCACGAATTAAATGTTCAGAATGCTGCACGCAGTCCGCTGCTTGCTATCTAGTAAAAAAAAATGTGCTTAAAATTAATCCGCACCTAGGCATCCTCGTTTTATTCTGGCCCCGCCACGGTGGTCTAGTGGTTATGTCGCTCGACTGCTGACCCGAACGGCGCGGAATCGAATCCCGGCGGCGGCGGCGGCTGCATTTTCAACGCAGGCGAAAATGTTTGAGGCCCGTGTACTTAGATTTAGGTGCACGTTCAAGAACCCCAGGTGATCGAAATTTTCGGAGCCCTCCACTACGGCGTCTCTCATAATCGTATCGTGGTTTTGGGACGTTAAACCCGAGATGTTACTATCATTATCGCTTTGTTCTGTGCTTACAAAATGGTAAAAGGAGTTGACGTTGAGAAGCGGCGTTGCCTTCGCGACTACTAGTAAACGCATGTCCAGCAACGGCGCATGCGCGCGGCGTTTTCTACATTGAATGAACTTGCAGGCAGCACACATTAAAACGGGAAAAAATGCCTTCACTAGCGTGTACTAGTATAACATTTATTACTTAAAACAAACTTCAACAGTAAAGCAAAATAACTGCAAAACTTCCGGCCCCTGACCTTGGCCCCGGCCGGGCGCATGCCGCGTGTACGAGCACTCCCCGCGACAGTCTGTCGGCCACTTCCGCATGGCAGTCCACGGTCCCTTCTTTGCTTATTCCTGACGCGTGGAACATGCGCGCTGCCACCGGAGCAAGCCTGGTTTCGCAGCTGTTGGGGGCGAGGGGGTTTATGGGCGGTGATTCCCACTATATATATATATATATATATATATATATATATATATATATATATATAGTGTAGATTAATGGTTCAATGGGCGGTTCTTTTAGAGTAATGGGTATAACATAACGGAGGCGTTGTCAACACACTGACCTCCATTAAAAAGGCTGGACGGCGCATCCCCGCTGTGCGAGGCGGGCGCTGGTGAAGCCACCGGAAGGTCCCCTGTTTGTCCCGGAAGCTGGCGTCTTCTGTCCGTCTCAGTCGCAGAATTCAAATATTCTCGGGTGGCAGCTGTTGTTATGATCGTTTTTCTTTTTTATTTTTTCAGACTCTGCGATTACGCCTCACTTTAAACGCCGACGAACGCTACACGAAAGATGACAGACGCCGTGCCGACACCGTCCGAATATGGCGGAGTGCTGCAACGTACAAAATGCGTAAAGAGTACAGCAACTTTGAGTTACTTACGCGTGAAATGTCTTCCCTGACGACTTTTCCGGTCGAATCGTACAGTTTACTGCGCTACAGGCAGGTATTTCTTTAAAAGAAGAACAGAAAAGCTCTCTTCCGGGACAAAAACGGCGGCTTCCGGTGGCTTCACGCCCGCGTGCACGATGCGCCATCCAGCTCCTCCTAGTGGACATCAGTGTGTCAACAGCGATATACACATTTTTTATAAAAGTCCTACAACAACGTCTCTTGTCGTTTTCGACACGAACTCCACGTCGATGCGGAAATACTTTGCCGCAGCTGGCATGAAACTGTAGCGACTAATTACCAAAAAAATCGTCAATTAATTTTTCAATTATTGACTTCAGGGCTAGTGTTTATATTACAGAGTTGTAGTGCTTGCCAATTTATGGCATACTTGTTCTTTAGAAATCGCGAAAGTTGCACATAGTCCGAGATATTCATCTTCGAACTTGACGGGCGAAATGGAAACTGATCTCGCCTCAGAAAAGCTGCAGCCGCTCCACGCAAAAAAAAAAGAAAGAAAAAAAAAACAAGAAAGAAGGAACGGAAATGATGTCAGGAAGCAAACAATAGCAAAATAAAAAGTGGCTCCGCTTCCGCCCCCGTACCTCAAGGCACGTCCGGAATGGCAGACCCGAAAAACTACAAGCACCGCTCGGAGCAGGCAGCACCTTAATGTTTGGCCAGCTTCGCGATTGTTATCAATTGTTCTGTTAAGATTACACGCAGACACGTGTAGTCAATCTTGTTCTGGAGCCTACGCGAGCACCAGAGATTACTCTGGAAGGTTCGATCACTAATGTATAGACCAAGGTCAATCTTGTATAGACGCTTTTCCGTAAGAGATGTGCGCGCCGCCAACTCGAGCTAATAAGGAATGTTCTGTTTTGTGCCTGGTGACATGTGCAGTCGCGCTCACTATGACTTGCAACATGGAAGCACGTGGCCTCAGGAGATCAAAGATTGTGCATGGCTTCAACGCCACCTATTTCTAAAACCAAATGATATTTTCTGTAATGGGAATCATCCCCAATCGCAAGAACAGCATTTATTTTATGAAATAAAGGCCACTTGAAGCCTTGATCAGTCTTTGAGCTCGTGAGGCTACCCGCTCCAGCGTTGCAAGTCATATTGAGCGCAACTGTACTTATGATAATGTCAGAAAACGTCGGGTGCATCGAGCCAACCCTAGCGTATTCGTCCACTGCAGCACAGTTTGTTTAGTTGTTCAAGAGACAAAGCTGCTAGGTTAGAAAAATAAACATAAATATTTGGGTTTGATATCCTAAAATCACGTTATGATTATGAGGGATGCTACGGGAGGGCTGTTGAAATTTTGACCACCTGGTTGTGTTGAGCGTGCACCTAGATCTAAGTAGATGGGCCTCTAGTATTTCACAACCATCGAAATCGCCGCGGCCCGGAATCGATGACCCTTCAGGGTCAGCACTCGAGCACCATGGCTACTAGACCACCGCTGCGGGTAAAAAACGACAACGTTAGCAGCTCAATATGGCCACATCGAAACCTGCATATATACACAGGTAACCGCCCTATGGGTATCCCCCTCCGATTAAAGCCCAGAGTGTGAAGAGTGGACGATAAATTCGGGCACTATCTGTTCGAGAGCAGATTCACCGTATTAACTTATACTGCTGCCTGGACGTGGATGTTTTCCAAGTAATAGCTCAAGTACAAATTTGTCCGGTTGTTTATCACGCTACAAGAATGTGATTTCGACGTGCGACATCACGATGGTGTCTCGAATAACATCAACGATGCCATCTCACGAAACCCACTCATGCCATGGAAGGAAACAGGCAAACCACATATATTTCGCCCGAGTACTTATGCTCGGAGCCCAACAAGAGGACAAACGCTTAGCGCCAGTCATTGCCTGTATAAGGAGTGCAGATGCAAACCCGATATTTGCAATACGCAATCACGTACATACTTTACCATCATGAATTGCACAAGACTTTTCGGAAAAACGATACCTCCTCGCCGTTCCGAAATGTTTTCGTACAGAAATACTATAAGCCGTTCGTGATGACTCCCAAGGAGGGCACATCGGCCAATGATCTATGCTCCGTGAGCTACAAGAACCCTTCAGGTGGACGAACATGTAAAGCAATGTGCGCACTTAAGCCACCTGCTGCGAAGCGCGTCAACAATTTAAGCGCCTGCCGGGGCGCCATTCTGGGCTGCTAACACAGATAATGCCCGATAAAATGTCCATGCAAGGCAATATATATATATATATATATATATATATATATATATATATATATATATATATATATATATGTGTGTGTGTTTGTGTGCGTAGTGTAATGACAATGGCGTCGCGTGGAACTCCGGTAATTAGCGAACAGTCGGCGATGGTGTGGCGGCAGCCGAAAATCCGGCGTATGCCGACGCCAAGCAGCGCAGTTGGTATGTGAGCTGCGTGAAGGCACACCGGAGATCTCTACGGCTCTGGACTGAGCTTGCTTCAAGGTCTTGTGAGGCAGCTGCAGCTGAAAGGGCCTTCATTGTGCACAATGAAGGCATAGCGGCCGGATACAGCTCGGAGCACCGCGCTATCCGGGCGTTAATCTCGTCGCGGAGTGGCGCGATGGAACGCAACAGCTCCGCGGCGCTGTCGGATGAGGCGCAGAAGGAGCGAGGACTCACGTCCGCGAAGTATGCGGTGGTAGCAGCACGTCCAAGGAAGCCTGAACGGCGTCCCTTGGATGCTCACGCGTTGGAACAGTCCTGGGCATGGGGTGCATGTCACGAGAAGCGTATGCGAAGTTTCCAGACGACAGGAATCCGTGCGGATTCTCAGACGAAGGTGGTAGCATGGTTCCTGGCAGGTCGTACGCTGGAACCACCGAAGAGGCATGGACGCCGTCCGCGGATGATTCGATGCGTGGCGGCAGCAGCGGTCGAGTCGTGGAGTCCATGATCGAGGAAGCGTGGACGGCGTTCCTTGGATGGAGAGACCCGTGCTGCCGACGACCCTCGAGGGCAGGTGGCTTCATCTTCAAGGTTCGATTCGCGTCGTAGGCTGCGCCATTGTAAGGAACGAGACAGAGACGGCACCCGTTTGCTTGCTTGCTTGTTCCTTGCATTTCGCTCACACCCACAACGGGGGATTGGCCAAGAAGCCGGCGGTTGCAGTCAATTGGAACATTGGGTTTAAAAAAATGAAAATAAAAAAAATCAGGGAAAGGGAAAAGTGACTTTTCTTTCAAGCAGAATAAGGCCATTCTCGTGATACGAGAAAAGGAAATAAAGAAATAAATAAGATTTTGTTCTGAGGGAGGGCGGACGCGAAACAATAAATTCATAAACAATGGATTAGCAAGGTAATCTCATTGTCAATCAGGATTTCGCAGAGGGCCCCGCAGACGTTCCTTTTACTGAATTCCAATGAAGCAGCCCCAAAGGAGAGGATATTTAGAGTACTTAGTGATATTCCTAATTTTTTAAATAAAATCCTGGGCCAGCTGTTCTATGCTCTGAACCTCCTCTTCCTCTGCCTCGATCTAACTGCCCGCGCACCCGAACTTCGAACGACGCCGTCGACTGGGTGGCGACCGTAAAAGCAATCGGAGCTCGCGAGTGCTGGACGGATCAGCAGAAGTGGTGCATGGCCGTAGACCGCCTTCGAAACGGTGCCACGGCGTGGCACAGGTACGAAGGCGTGCGGCTGCAATCCTGGGCCGAGTGGAACACCAGGCTCATAGCTGCCTTTGTACCGATTGACTACCACCTCGCTGCCACCTCTCAGTCCAACCCCACCGCTACCGAGGATGGAGCTCTGAAGGGGCACCACCTCGAGGCTGCTACTGCGCAGTGCAGCTTACCACCACAACAAGTCGAGACAACATTCTCTCCACAGCAGTTGGTAACGCGTCCCCAAGCTCATCTTTCCTTCGGGACTTGGACGTGCCGGCTCCTCTAGTGCTTCACACGCTACCGATTCAGAAGGCGGACGAGTGCATGGCCATCAGCAACGTCTCTTCAGACTCGTCGGAGCCACATCCCCGACTTCAAGCGCAAAAATTGGCCGCGTGCGCAGATGGCCACCTTGTGCTAAGCGAGCCATAAAATGTAGCAGGGGAACTCAGCAGAACAGCGCCGGAAGAGCCACCTATACCACCTCCAGAGCCGTTGGGCATCGATGAAAAGAAAGAGCGCGCCGTTGCTAACGTGGAGAATTTGGCTGAAGAAAAGCATTTTTCAGTTCTCCCAAAGCCACTGAATGTTCGAAACGAATGTCCGAACTGTCTTTCCGACGCTGACAATCATGTGGATGTAACCGAAAGGAAGCCAACCCAAGTGCCTCCCACGGGGCCTCCTCGGATGCTATTCCGGCATCCTCTTCCGGGCATGCTGCGTCCACCGTTACCTCTGCAACAAAGCCAAAGCCGGCAGCCAGAAGCATGTTTTACGGGTCAGATGACGTCGCAGCGTGGCCGAGATCGACCACTGCGATGCAGCCACAGTCGCCCACCAGAGACACTGCCGGCAGCTCCACGCGCTCGCAGTCATGGCCGAGTGTGATGACAAAGACTCCGACGTTCGGGCGCGCGGGCAGTTAGATCGAGGCAGAGGAAGAGAAGGTTCAGAGTATAGAACAGCTGGCCCAGGAACGGGTGCTGTCTCTGTCTCGTTCCTTACAATATATATATATATATATATATATATATATATATATATATATATATATATATATATATATATATATATATATATATATATATATATATTATATATATATATATATAATTCAAAAGAAATTTCTGAAGGTCCGGTGCACGTGTAGTTGCAGAAATGAAGGAGCACGCTTACGAAAATTGCATATTTTTACTCATTTACGTTTCGGCCGTGGCACGGCCTTCGTCAGAATGACGAATGGCACGGCCTTCGTCTCATTCTGACGAAGGCCATGCCACGGCCGAAACGTAAATGAGTAAAAATATGCAATTTTCGTAAGTGTGCTCCTTCATTTCTTCAACTATATATATATATATATATATATATTGTGAAGAGGTTTATTGGTCGTTGAAAGACGTAATGGTCGTCAGCGGCAAGCAAGCGAGAAGAAGCGTCCAGAGGCACAGCGGCGATCCGAAACACGAGCCGAGCGAGCCGAGCGTTGGCGATGCTGCTGGATGGAGGCGCATCTTCTTCTTCACAATCGCCCCCGCTGAAAAAGGAGCCATCCTGGCGACCTAAGAAGTTTCAGGTAGAGGCTCATGGTACGGCTTGAGGCGGGAAACATGGACGATGTCACGTCCACGCCGGCGCATGTCATCCGATCGAGAAACTGGCTCGATAAGAAAATTAACTGGAGAGGTTTTCTCCAAGATGGTGTAAGGGCCCTCGTACCTTGGAACGAGCTTCGAGGAGAGTCCCGGAGTCTGGTATGGGACAGAGAGCCATACGAGAGACCCTGGGGCATAGCTAGGGTCTGGAAGTGAAGTGCTGCGGTTTTCTTTCTGTCGCTGCTGCTCTTGCGAGGTAAACGTGCGGGCGAGCTGGCGGCACTCTTCGGCTTGTCGAGCAGCTTCGGAGACAGGTGGACACTCGGAAGCATCAGGACGGTAGGGAAGTAGGGTGTCAATAGTATGTGAAGGCTCGCGTCCGTAAAGGAGAAAGAAAGGCGAAAATCCGGTAGTTGTTTGTATCGCGGTGTTGTATGCGAATGTTACATAAGGGAGAACACGGTCCCAGTTGCTATGGTCAGATGCGACGTACATCGAGAGCATATCACCCAGGGTGCGGTTAAACCGTTCCGTGAGCCCGTTAGTCTGCGGGTGGTATGCTGTGGTTGTCCGATGAATGACGTGGCATTCCGAGAGCAGAGCTTCGACGACCTCGGAGAGAAAAGCGCGGCCTCTGTCACTAAGGAGCTCTCGAGGGGCGCCATGTCGAAGGATAAAGTGACGTAAAATGAAAGAGGCGACATCCCGAGCGGTAGCGCTAGGCAAAGCGGCAGTTTCGGCGTAGCGTGTCAGGTGGTCGACAGCCACGATAATCCACCGGTTGCCATCTGCGGTCATTGGAAGGGGACCGTAGAGGTCAACGCCGACGCGATCAAATGGCTTGGCAGGGCATGGAAGCGGCTGCAATGCGCCGGTCGCACGTAAAGGTGTCGATTTGCGTCGTTGGCAGTCAGGACAGCACTGCACGAATTTCCGCACAAAATTGTACATGCCGCGCCAGTAATAGCGATGGCGAAGGCGCTCGTATGTCTTGAACACCCCGGCATGGCCACATTGCGGATCGTCGTGAAGAGAGGCGCATACTTGTGATCGCAAGCTGCGTGGAATGACCAGTAGCCATCGGCGGCCATCGGCAGCGTAGTTGCGGCGATGAAGCAGTTGATCGCGGATGGTGAAATGGGAAGCTTGACGACGGAGGGATCGAGATACAGAAATGGTGGATGTTCCACATAGATAATCAAGAAGAGAAGCGATCCACGGGTCACGACGTTGTTCGGTGGCAATGGAGTCGAGATCGAGAGATGACAAGGGGTGGACGCATGTGGTTGCGCATGCTGGATCTGGCGGTAAAGGTGAGCGGGAGAGGGCGTCAGCGTCAGAGTGTTTGCGTCCGCAGCGGTATACGACGCGAATGTCGTACTCCTGGATGCGAAGTGCCCATCGCGCTAGGCGGCCAGAAGGGTCCTTCAACGTGGCGAGCCAGCAAAGCGCGTGGTGATCGGTTACTAGATCGAACGGGCGGCCGTATAAGTACGGCCGGAACTTTCCAAGCGCCCACACCAGAGCCAAACACTCTTTTTCAGTCACGCTGTAATTCGTTTCGGCTTTCGTCAGCGTGCGACTAGCGTAGGCGACGACGTATTCGGAATAGCCGGGCTTTCGTTGAGCGAGGACAGCGCCAAGCCCGACCCCGCTGGCGTCTGTGTGTACTTCGGTAGGAGCCGTCGGATCGAAGTGACGAAGAATAGGTGGGGAAGTGAGCAGGCGGCGCAGTGTAGCGAAGGCTACGTCACATGCAGAGGACCAGGAGGAGAGGTTCACGTCGCCGCGAAGAAGCTGGGTTAACGGTGACATGATGGATGCAAAATTGCGAACAAAGCGCCGGAAATAGGAGCATAGACCTACAAAACTTCGAAGTTCCTTCATGGTCGTGGGCTTAGGGAATTCCGCGACTGCACGAAGTTTTGCAGGGTCAGGTAATACGCCCTGTTTGGACACGATGTGGCCTAAGATGACGAGCTCCCGGGCAGCGAAGCGGCATTTCTTGAGGTTAAGCTGAAGGCCAGCGTTGGTCAGACAAGTCAAAACGTGCCTGAGGCGACGGAGGTGTGTAGGGAAATCATGGGAGAAAACCACGACATCGTCGAGGTAACACAGGCACATAGACCACTTTAGACCACGTAGTGTATTATCCATAAGTCGTTCAAACGTAGCAGGCGCGTTACAAAGTCCAAAGGGCATGACGTTAAACTCGTATAGGCCATCAGGTGTAATAAACGCAGTCTTCTGGCGATCGGCTTCAGCCATAGGAACTTGCCAATAGCCAGACCGCAAGTCCAGTGACGAGAAGAATTCTGCTCCGTGAAGGGTGTCAATGGCGTCGTCAATGCGCGGCAAAGGATAGACGTCCTTGCGGGTTATCTTATTCAAGCGACGGTAGTCCACGCAAAACCGGATAGATCCATCTTTCTTACGCACCAGTACGACAGGAGACGCCCAGGGACTGTGCGATGGTCGAATAACGTCTCTACGAAGCATGTCTTCGACTTGGTTGTTAATGACGCGGCGCTCTTCAGCGGAGACGCGGTATGGTCTTTGACGCAGCGGCTGGTGTAAACCGGTGTCGACGTAATGTTGTACTTGCGACGTGCGGCCCAGTTGAGGTTGCGACACATCGAAAGAATTCCGGAACTCGTGCAGAAGAGCAAGTAGGTCAGCGTGTTCGGCAGGGGTGAGGGTATCGGCGATGGCACTGGAAAATATATCACTGGATGACTCCCCGAGTGCCGACAGGGCATTTGGTGGGTCGCAGCAGTCATCCGGGACGTCAACCAAAGACGAAGAGTCGAGATCTTCCACGCGGCCGAGACATTCGCCTGCAAGCAGCGTGACAGGTGCAGAGAGCGGATTCAAGACGAATATATTGCTGCTGCCGGCGGCGATGTCAATCGTTGCGAAAGGTAGCGGCAGAGCTCTACGACTCGTGAAGACATCGGACGGCGTGAAAAAGACTGTAGCGTCGGTGTGGGCGTTGCAGGAAACAGGGACCAGTGCGAAAGTGCCAGGCGGAATGTCGGTATCCTCACGAACGAGCAGCTTGGGCGGCTGATGAAGAGCGTCAAGTAATGGGGCGTCACACAATGGGGAAAACTCAACTTCGGCGCGTGCGCAGTCGATGACGGCATTATGGCGGGATAGGAAGTCCCACCCGAGGATGACGTCATGCGAACAGGCAGAAAGGACAACGAACTCAACGATGTACAGATTGCCTTCAATGACCACTCTTGCAGTGCAGGCTGCGAGAGGCGTCACTTGCTGCGCGCTTGCGGTGTGGAGCGACAGTCCCGAAAGCGGCGTCGTTACCTTTCGTAATACACGGCAGAGATTAGCGGCTATGACAGAAACGGCGGCGCCGGTGTCCACAAGGGCAAAAGTACGAACACCTTCAACAGTTATGGCGACCACGTTAGTTGGGGAGGAGTGAGGGCTTGGACAGTTCGGAGATGGCGCAGTTCTTGCCTCTTGAACTGCGGCGTTTAGTTTTCCTGGTCGGAGGGTCCGGGCCGGCGACGCATGGGGGACGGCGATCGCCGCCGAGGAGATGGTGAGCGCTGCGGCTGGAAGTCAGGGCGGTGAGTAGGGGCATCGCGCGGTGATGGGCCAGGAACGTATTGGAGGAAGGGCTGGCTTCCGGCTTGCGACGACCGGGCACGGTCGCCGAAAGTTTGGGGGCGACGGCGGCAATAGCGGGCGACGTGTCCAGGAGTGTAGCAGGCGTAGCAAATCGGTCGATTATCAGGCGTCCTCCATGGATTGGCGATTGTCGGTGCTGCCCAAGTGGAAGGATAGACAGGCGGTTGCGTGGGCTGCGAGTGCGTAGTGTAAGGTGGTTGCGGAAGCCTACGCAGAACGTCAGCATACGTGAGGGGCGCGGCTACAGGCTGCACGGCTTGCGCATAGGCGACAGGAGCGGCCACAGGCTCCGATGCACGCGCGTAGTGAACAGGGCTGGATGGAGGCGGCTCGCGGCGCGCAAGGGGAACAGCGTGGGCAACCTCCTCCGAAATAACAGTGCGGAGCGGGGTGGGCAGACGGGTGGTAGGCTCGTGAGTAAAAGGCATTAAGGAAAGTTGGCGGGCAACTTCCTCGCGGACGAAGTCTCGAACCTGCTGAAGCAACGTCGAATGGTCAGGCATGGTGTCGAGACTGCACAGCGACTCGCCACCCCGTGGAGGCTGCCGAGTCAGAGCGCGCTGCTTCTTCAACTCGTCGTAGCTCTGACACAAGCTGACGACTTCTGAAACTGTGCCCGGATTCCTAGCCAAGAGCATTTGGAATGCGCCATCGTCAATGCCCTTCAGGATTTGTTTGATCCTGTCAGCTTCGGGCATGGTGTCGTTGACACGTCGACAAAGGTCGACGACGTCCTCAATATAGCTTGTGAAGCTTTCTCCAGTCTGCTGTGAGCGGACGCGCAAGCGTTGCTCTGCGCGCTGCTTGCGGACAGCTGGTCGACCGAATACTTCAGAGCAGGACGTCTTGAAGACGGTCCATGTGGGGATGTTCTGTTTGTGGTTGTTGTACCACAATTCGGCGACGCCAGTCAGATAAAATATGACGTAGCCTAGCTTGTCGGGGTCATCCCACTTATTATGCGCGCTCACCAGTTCGTAGTGGTCAAGCCAGTCTTCCACGTCGGTCTCATCTGCACCGCTGAAGACCTTTGGGTCCCGGAGCCGAGGAAGCCCGGTGCAGGTGACGGACAGGGACGAAGGCGCCGGTGGGTTTGCGTGGTCAGTCATGATCGGCGGTAGCGTCCGGCTACGCAGCTCCAGGGTGTAGCGACGGGGATGAACAGCACCCTCCACCAAATGTGAAGAGGTTTATTGGTCGTTGAAAGACGTAATGGTCGTCAGCGGCAAGCAAGCGAGAAGAAGCGTCCAGAGGCACAGCGGCGATCCGAAACACGAGCCGAGCGAGCCGAGCGTTGGCGATGCTGCTGGATGGAGGCGCATCTTCTTCTTCACAATATATATATATATATATTAGAACGGGTATAAGCCGGACAAGGATGAGAGGAAGAAGACGTGAGTTGGCGCAGTCTACCGACGCCATCATTACGCGACGATCAATCTCGCCTATAAATAACCACGCTTAAACCTCAACATTAATAGTAACAGTACTCCGGTGGAGGTGCTGGGTAGTGCGACCAAAATGACGGAGCCGCTACCGCCAGGTCTACGCCGAAGCCGACTCCTCGTTCACCTGCCTCAACACTGCCGGAGATCAAAACGGTGCAACAACGTGATTATTTGCTTGTAATAAAACAGGAAAATTTGGTTGTCGAAGAAATGTTTTAGGCACTCGATCAAACTTTTAAATGCCTTAGGCATATAGGATATAGAAAGACAGACGGGAAACGCTCCATTTTTGAGACGCTGGAAATCAAACAAATAGCACCATGTCCTTTAGGATGAACAACTATACTAGCCCTGAAAGGCATGGAGGTCAAACGCAATCGGAAACGGTCAGTCCTTGCAGCTGTTTGTATAGGAGCTTGTCGAAGTAGACAAAAAGCTTTAAAAGGGTATGGGCTTGAGCTTGTTGGTAAGGCTTCATGGGTTCGAAACAGCGCGTAAAGTACGAGGACACAGAAAGAAACAGACAGGACCAGGCGCTTACACACACACACACACACACACACACACACACACACACACACACACACACACACACACACACACACACACACACATACACACACACACACACACACACACACATATATATATATATATATATACAGGGTGTCCCAGCTATCTTTAGCCAAGGGTTTAAAAATACAATATTAGAGGCAGGCGAGTGAAATCACTTGCAAATTACTGACAGTCACCTTGCGCACTACAGACAATTTTTTGTTTGGTAATTAACTAATTTGTTAATTATAATTATTTAATTAAATTGCTCAATATTGACTGTAGGCAAAAAATGCGGCTTGCAAAGTTCGAGAGCGTCTTCAGAAACCCCAATTCTATTATTTGCGATAAAGAAAGTCTCACGTATACCATTTTTTCCAAGCTGCAAAGAAAGCCCGCGAAATACAAAAAGAACCACGTGACTAGCGCATTCGCCCGCCGCGAGAATGCTGCCCTCAGCCATGGTTTGAGCGAACGAAATCAGCTGCGGCCGCGACTCGGCGGCTCCGTTGCGGCGGCAGGCCGATAAGTTGATGGTGGTTTCTTGACCCGCGCTTTCTACAACTTGCACCGTCACGCGCGCCAACTGGCTGACGCGGGCCAAAAAAACCACCGTCGACTTATCGGCCTATCGCTGCAACGGAGCCGGTGAGTCGCGCCCGCAGCTGATTTCGTTCGCTCAAACCACGGCTGAGGGCAGCATTCTCGAGGCGCGCGAACGCGCTAGTCACGTGGTTCTTTTTGTATTTCGCGGGTTTTCTTTGCAGCTTGGAAAAAATGGTATACGTGAGACTTTCTTTATCGCAAATAATAGAATTGGGGTTTCTGAAGACGCTCTCGAACTTTGCAAGCTGCATTTCTTGCCTACAGTCAATATTTAGCGATTTAATTAAATAATTATAATTAACAAATTAGTTAATTACCAAACAAAAAATTGTCTGTAGTGCGCAAGGTGACTGTCAGTAATTTGCAAGTGATTTCACTCGCCTGCCTCTAATATTGAATTTATTAACCCTTGGCTAAAGATAGCTGGGACACCCGGTATATATTACACGCACAGGCAAGGTTTAAAGGGGCTGTTTAACTAGCACAGAGACACAAAAGACCGTGGTGATCGCAGGAGCAGCGTCTTCTTTCTCTTACCGCTTCTCTCGGCTTCCTCTCGCAGGGACACCTCGTAACAATATATATATATATATATATATATATATATATATATATATATATATATATATATAATATATATATATATATATATACATAAATAAGAACTCGACACGAACAAGCAAGGCTAGCTTGATCTGTTCATATAGCTTGATGAACCATTACCGTAAAACCACGGTGATACGATCACAGCTCATACGAATTTTGGGGCGATACGAATTTTTCTTTGGTCCCGGCCAAGGCCCATTGGCCTGCAATGTAATGGAGTATGGTTGTTGCGAAGAAATTTTTACCCCGCGACGTTTGATACGAATGTACCCTACCGCCCAGGTACGAAGAGGTGCTGTATCCGCGCTGTCGCGGAAGACGCACCAAGCACGTGCGAGCGCGGGAACGCAAGCGCGGGCACCGCCAAATCGCCAGAATCACGTTGTAAGAACAATATTCTTGCGGTCAGAATAAACCTTCAGAGACGCGTCACGGGCTCCGAGATATCGTGCGCCAATCTTTCAGGCTCTAATGTGCCTCCGTGTGCGTTCGCGTTACATTACAGAGGGCATTGGCGCCCTGCTTTTTTTTTTTTCTAACGCATCGACGTGGGCTCCTGTCGTCCTGTTTGAACACGTGCCTGCCTCGTGCACCAGAAATCCTATGAAAGGAGGACCAGGCCCGAAAGAAGGCGAGGATGGTCTTGGCAAAGGAGTCAGGCCTCACAACGTCAACATGCGCCACTGTTGAGGTCGCACTTGTGCAGGCACGGCCGTAAATCTCCCAATAACATCCCCAACACCTTCGCGATCATAAAAGCATAACATAGGACCACGGTTCTGAAATTTTGTGGCCTTGATCTATCCCGTCAAAGCACTTCTTCCGTCACTCTCGCCGCAGTATACTCCTGTGTCATGCGAAAAAGCATGCTAGAATTCGGACGGGGCTACTGCTGTCGCGGGTCACAACGCACCTGTTTCATTAAAGACGCTCTTACGGGCCGTATATTTACGAGTGCTGGTATGATTGCCGACAGCTAAAAACTTAACTGACAATCATTCAGGGTTCTTCCTGACGTTGCTGCGGCCCTGAAAAACAATAAATGAATATGTACACCAGCTTTTTTTTTCCTTTTTTTTTGTCGCATTATAATTTTTCATGCTTTCTGGTGATACGAATTTTGGATGATACGAATATTTTTGGTGGTTCCGTGAGATTCGTATCACCGAGGTTTCACTGTATTGGGTTTCGCGAACACAGTGCGAAAGACAATAAAGTGAGCACGGAATACTTGGCTCATTGCGAAAAGCGCTTGTTAGTTTTGAAGTCTCTGTTTTCATTCACTCTGCTGTACATTGCTGCTGACAAGGGTACCTGTTCCGAACAACTCAGCAGTAAATACAACATGCACCTGTCCATGCCTGAACATTCCTCTTAGTGATTGCTCTTTCAACGGCGTGAAGTGGCGTTGCGGCAACAAAGGCCGTGTGTCATCGGCTAATATTCCCGATGAAATTACCTATGCTGGTCAGGAAAGCAGCATACAATTAAGAACGTGTAGAAAGGGTGTGGTTTCGCCTCACAAAATTAGTCCTGATATCTTGCATGCTTCTCGATTGTATTATCGCCGCGCGCCTGGCACTTCCAGATCACGAATGGCATGCACGTTATCAGCGTGAGACAGCATTCTTCAGGAAAGTGGCGACCGCCGAGAATTCAGTAAAGAAACGCAAGCCAGCAGCAAAGCAGCCGGTGGAAGATCTCTCCGTCGTTGCCATGGCAACGGCGCGAGGCCGCGCTTTGTCGCGCTTCCGCGTCTGCTTGCCTACCGTTTCGCCGTCTGTTCCGCGCACACCGGTCCCCGCCGCCGTCGCCGCCGGCCTGCTGGCCCGGGCGGGAAAGGGGGGGGGGGGGGGGGAGGGAGAGGGGTTATTCATACCTTATGTATGTTCGTGCGTGCGTTTTTATGTGTGCGTGTATGCAGACACAAGCCTTAAAGCTTTCGGAAGGAGTTCAAACACCACCCCTCCCCGGCTAGCTACCACAATGTTTGCTAGCGAGGAGCACATCACAGCAGGGCACCATCTCTGACGCCTCAAAGCGGCAAATGTAGATGTGCGCACAACCGTTGCCGACACCCTTTTCTAACAGTCGAAGTCGCCGTACGCCGTTGTTTTTGCCATAAAATTATCATGTGTGTGTGTGTGCTTTCTTTTTTTTTAAGCAAAGAAAAGTCTTGCGTTCGCATGTGCAATTGCTTTATTGGGTGCCCTCGCTGTGAACAGCAAAAGTGGAAGCGAAGTGAGCCGGTTCGCAGAGGCAGCCGGCGTCGCAGTTAATCTGCGAAATGTCCTTGCTTCATAGCCACGAATCTAGCGAGTTGTCTGTAACTATGCCCTGCTTTGCAGAAATGGCACTTTATACTTGCAGGCAATCTTTTTCATGCTGTCGTGAACGTCGATACATGCAAATAAATGCATTATTGTAACTTCGTCCATAGAGATCAGAATGGCGACGAAATTTTGGGGATTGCTTCAGTGGCGTGAAGTCACGCTTCTGCCGTGATGTGATTGGATATGGCGACGCGACATTACGTCCCATAAAGCTATGCCGCGCTTCTGCCGCGGTGTGATTGGATATATGGCGATGCGCCAGTGTCGCCATATCCAATCACACCGCGGCAGAAGCGCGGCATAGCTTCATGGGATGCGACTTTTTTTTTTCGGTGCGCATTTCGGCTGGAATACCGAGGACAAAAACTGTGTTCGTCCTCGACGTGTTCTATGTTATAACTAGGGCTCTCTGGCTTTCTAATAAATCGGAAAAAAATCCGATAAACACTCGCTGGTAACATTTTTCACCGTTAGGATTTATCTGATAAGCTCCACTTTTAACGGCCTTTATGACCTTGGTTTCGTTTTTATCAAAAGAGCATGTTCTAAGCGGTCACTGACACGTCGACCGGTTTGGCTGATATAAACTTCACCTTAGCAACACATCTGCCGTGCAAGAAGTCATGTTGGGATTCTACGGCATCAGGCTGATGGAGCTCTTGGACTCTTTTTGAATCAAGTGTCCGGTGGCACGCACGATGCCAAGCAGGGAAACACTATATCAGAAATAACTACATGAGGGTCAGTGCGAGAGACATTGCGTCGATAAGCTCTTCTATGACAGACCGCCCCGTTTTCATCATTATCGACGAGTCGCCGGAATTTCGCGGACGAGGAGCAGTAACGGTGCGTGCAACCTTCTGCGACGAGTGAGCTTCCTGGACGTAGGACCATCATGATATACTCTCAGGTAGTTCAGCAGTGGAACGAAATAACATTTGGCGTGTTGATACAACCCCCTCTTCAGAGGCCCAGAATCATCACTAAAAAAAAAGGAGTGCGCTTCCATCAGTGACAACCAACCTCGTAATTAATGAGAACTAACAGACGATAATACCAAGGGAAACTATGGGGGATGTTATTTATAATAATTGAGATATAAATGTGAAGAAAGTAAAGTGGACGAAAAGGTAACCGGCCCCCGGCAGGGACAGAACCTGCGACCTTCGAATAACGCGTCCGATGCTCTACCACTGAGCTACGGCCACGGTCATCCTCCCGTTCACATTATGCCGTTTAAATGCACTTATATACCCCATAAAGTAAACGGGAGGATGACCGCTGCCTTAGCTCAGTGGTAGAGCATCGGACGCGTTATTCGAAGGTCGCAGGTTCGGTCCCCTGCTGGCGGCAAGTTATCTTTTCGCCGCCGCCATTGAAGACCGCAAAGAATCTCGCCGGTAGGCACTCCTCACCAATTCCTTCAACTGTTTTTGATCTGGCATGTCCCTGCCCTCAAAATAGGGTAGCCGACAACACAGGTTTCCGGTTTACATGTCCTTCTTTCTTTCGTCTCTCTGTCTCCTATAGCGACGGGTACATGTCGTGCATCAACGGCGAAGTCTTACACTTGAGGGAAATAGCCTAATCAGGTTTAACAAAAATAATATTAAATAATATTGGGGTTCTGCAACTTAAGTTAGGCCCTCGTTCGCTCAGATAACATTTTCAACATAATTTGAACGGGTAACAAATATGCTTGTCCTGCCCGCACAAAATAATCTGCAGTTTCAGATCTGTTACAGGCCATTTCTTGGAAGAAATGTGTGATGGGACAGTGGTACTGTTGAGCTTACTTGCTGCTAGGTGGTAACTCAAATTTGATTGTTTTGGTGCGCTATGCGGCCAGGTCTACGTCACCGTAACGACGTGTAATTTGCGATGGTATCAGGGTTCCTACTCGTTTGTAAAAGTACGTTGGGGTGCGAAAAACATCTTCACTGTAATCGATGTGTATTAAGCCCGACTGACCACCTCGCGTGCTATCCCACGTGGCAAAATGATAAATATGACACAGTGGTCGTACAAACACAACTAGAAAACATATGTCTCCCCGCTTACTATGCAGCCAGAGAAGCAGGGAACACGCGCGAAAAAACGCACTGACCAAGCAACCAGACAGGACAGGCTGAGTAACCTCGAAATCAACATTGTGAAGAAGCTGGCAATTAAGCAAACGACAACCGCCTTCAATATCTGCCATCGGCTGAGCCAATACGCACGGTAAAAAAAATCGTTAATCAATAAACACGTTTGGCTGCCCTTTCAAATTCTCCGGTGAAGCCGGGCACCCTGTTTTTAAGTGTAAAAAGGCCTTTGCCAAGAATGAGGAATGACTAGGCTCTTTTAGAATATGGGTCACCGGTCTCATCTTATCGCCGTTAACACGAATGCGGCGGAGCCAGTTTAGTCGGGGAAGTGTGCGTTTGGTGTTCTTTTTTCTTTTCTTTTATTTCCTGCCGTATCACAACTACCGACTCGCGCGAGATTAAAAAAAGATAAAGGCCATGGCGGCGCGTCGTAGAAGACAAACGAAGTAAAGTGCTGATGCCCGTGAAGCTGGATTTCGTGTGGCTGTCGTCCATCGATCGGCGTGTCGGACCGGTGGGTACCACGTCGTTGAAGACGGCTTGAAGCTTTTCTGCGACAAAGTGACATTGGCGGTGGCGAGTCTTGGAGGAGGTGCGACTTTCTCAAGTCAGCGCTGACGTTCCCACAAGTAAAGTTCCGCCTCTTGCACGCTTTCAAAACTCTCTAACAATTTACTGGGGGGCTGTAGTTAAGAGTCTTAAGGCCAGGACCCGAAATTACTGTGAGGAATTGGTGTGCTCCGGAGAAACGTTGACCACCTGGAGTTCTCTAAGTGCACGGCTGTTCTTGCCCGACTAATGCCGCCGTGACCAGGAATGAAAACCTCGTGTTTAGCATCTAAGCCGCTAAGCTGCAACGCTGATTGACATTCAACGTGTACTTTATATATATATATAGTGTCCTAAGGCGACACTAAACAAGTCTAGCCACTTCAACGCCCGTGAAAGCCGTCGGACAGCGAAGCTGTTGCGTCTTTCGTTCCCTCCTTCAAGCCTCTTTCTTTCGTAATGGTTTAACTGCGCTAACACACAGAACAACAAGAAAAAGGAAAGCACGTTGTTGTCCGAGCCTTAGCGGAGTCAAATCATTACGAAGTGAACGTCAACAACCCAATTTGTGCTCTTCTTTCGTTTAACCTAGTTACTTCTAAGATATTTTATTGTCGCTCTGTCGTTGGACAGCAACTGCGAACTTTTATCGAAAGGTCACGGGACATGAGCACTGACTCAACGCATTATATCTTGCCGTTTACTTCGCAGTAAGACGACATATAGCACGAAAACCGCTTTGCTCCCAGGAAACGGTCGTATTCCTTAGGCTAGCGGTTTTGTAGAGTTACGCACGATATCCAAAAGAGTTAGCTGCATGCCTTACTTCCTAAAACATTCCAGTTCGTTCCTGTCGCATTCATTGCTTCGCCATTTGCGGTGAACTTATTTTTCCTTTTTAAGCCTAGTCTGGTTTGTAGTTACAGTCACCGGCTCTGGTCGGCTGTGGGTTACCCCAGACTAAGTTTTTTCTGGTCACCCCCAGCCTACCTTCTGCCATTTCAGGGCCAACTGCTCCACTCTGAATGCACTGTGTGAATTGCCCGCCTGCCGTGAGCTTTATCACGTGCTTTCAGACCACACTTTGGATCGCTCGAATTGCGTAGGCGTCATCGCACGACCTTCTTTGCCTTTCATCAGACTTCCTTTTCTCCACCCTGGTTCTTTCTGCAGCGCGACTATGCCAATAATGCCGACGGGTCCGCATAAACAGCTTCAATTATAAGAGTGACCAGTTGGCGGTGAAATCGACTAATTCTCATTGCTGAACAGTGCGCGTCATTTAATGCAAGGGGAAGAGCCATATTATTGTGCACTTGCATTAATCTTATTAAATTACTATGGCTGCGGACAGCACCGTTACCGACGCTTAGCTGACAGCGGATGTCGCCGAATCCTTCCAGAGTAATGTCGCATGTTCTTAGTGACAACCATGTTTGAGAGTATAGGTGAGTGTACTCATGAGGAGGGGAATGTTTTCGGTATGATGTAAAACAGGTTCGTCAACGGTGAAGAAATTCATCGGCTTTATTGAAATATCGCTAGACGGTCGGTTAGGTATGAGCGTTGCAATCCTGTACTTTCAATGTGCTGCACTATGATATGAACCACTGGTGCTTTGCAAAATCAAAGAGCGCCTTCTATAGAAGAGCAAGCCAGCCTGATAAACAACTACTATTTTTGCATAGGTTTGCTGAATTGTTCAGTCGCTGTATTTACGGCAGTTAGCCGATAATACATTTTTTAAGCGAGCTTGCCTTTAGCACATCGCCCCGTATAGAGCGTTGCGTAGGTGGTGCTTCTTGGGTGAGGAGTACGTTGTGCGCCAAACTTA